>NW_022990238.1:786022-960658 GCF_902827175.1 Gymnodraco acuticeps
CCTTTACCCTCTCATATTTCCCTTTCTCTCTTCCCGTCACTCCACCTTCTCTCACCTATCTTCCTAGACAGTCTTCCATTTCTTGCCAAACTCCCTACATCTGCTCTTTCCATTCCTAAATATATCCCACCCTCATCTCAGTCTCACACCATTTTTTCTCCTTCCCTCTCCTAATCTGTTCAGATCAAATGTCGTCTTCTCCTCACTTGGTTCTTGCTTTCCTCCTCTCATTTCGGCTATCTGCCATCGATGTATCTGTGGCTAGCCTCCTCTTAGTGTCGGTCTGTCTGCGTCTGCAGATGGAGTAAAGTATTCCCCAGTCTGGTACTCAGGTAACTGTTGAGAGTAGAGGAGAGAGCAGGCCATCAAGGACACCTTCTTGGAAGATTCTAGGAGGCACAAATGCAGTGAAGCAGCCTTCGTCAATTACAGTGGCGTTTTCTCTCGGAGGCCAAGGGAAGCCAGGCTTCCCCTGTTTTTTCGGATTGTAGTTATAATTTAAATAAATAAATAAAAACAGCTGCCGGCCCGTCTCTCCCCCATTCTCATTGAGTATTTTACAAAGAGTGAAACAAACAGCGCCCCTCTAGATGTTATGGTGAAACAGTAGATTGCACTCACTGTTGCGAGAGGAGGCCAGCCGAATCTGGCTTCCCTTGGTGAAAAAAAATGGAGGGATTGACCAATCAGATGAGGCTCACGTGATGCCCCTGTCAACCTGTGATTGGTCAGGGCCATGCCAAGGGAAGCCAGAGGCGGCTGGCTTCCCTTGCCTCACAATCCAATCAAATCGCATCAACTTAGTGTTGCAGTGACGCGTCCTAAAATCCGGAAGTAAGCTGCGCATGTTTCCCTCCATAGGATTTAGGAAAATAGCTCGAAATAAGGTCAGTGGAAAACTAACCTGTTAGATAAATGCAAGTTTTGTTCAGTCGGATAATATCCACATGTCTACCCTACTTTTATAATTTTCGAATCATAAATCTAATCGATAGAAGATAGATAGCGTCACTGCATCACTCTCATCGCCGTTAGAAAGTAGCAAGCAACTGAAGCAAGTGCAATTATGGAGGGTGGAGATTTGGAGTATTTCATCAAAAATAATTGTACTAAACTTCCGCTACAGCAGCAACAACAAATACAATCTGATGACAGGCCAATGCCCAAACTGGAGCTGTGTACAGCGAGGAAAAAAGGAGCGAATCGGACGTAAAACGTCAAAGGTCTCCTGATTTAGTTTGTGAATGAATGCTTATTAGAGTTTCGGCTGGAGAGTGCGTGCGGACCTGTCGGTTAGATAACAGGCGTGTGTAAGTCCTGCATCTGATACAAATGTGTGTAAAATGATACCGGGTGCTGTAATCACTCATCTGGTTACGTTATTACATTGACCACCACACCCCCGACCCAAAAGAAAGGACGTATTATTGGCTTCCCCTAATTTTTTTCCCACGCCACGCTAGTGGTCAATTATGCCCCAAAGCTATGGAACAATAAAGACATCAGGGAAGCCTGCTCGGTGGATGATGTCTTTAAAAATAAAAAGCACCAAACATATGTGTTCACTTTAGCCTTTAAGTTGGCTAACACTTTCTCAATGCATTCTGATGCATCTTAAACTGCCACCTGATTTTGGGTTAAAATGATCCTATCGCTGCCATTATTTCAGGTTACAATCCCAATGTGAATTAGCACTTTCCTCCTTTTAATGCACTATTATATCATCTTACATTTTAATCTATTTTATATTCTATGTCTATTATATGCTCATTTTATGCCGAATTTTATTAGATATCAATTATCTACTGTGAAGCACTTTGGACTGCAATTCTTGTATGAAAGGTGCTCTACACCTAAAACTTCTATTAATTTAAGATCCAGGATGGAACATATACTATCAAGACCACATAGATTAAGACAAACACAGTCACATGCATGCACACACAGACGTTTTCAGGTTGAAGTGGGGCAGAGGGAGAGAAGCAGGAAAAGTTACTGCATGAGGTTAAAAGGACAGGTGCAGGCAGGTGTTCTGGAAACAACAGGAAGCCAGTTATTGGCCCGCTGATTTGACCCGAGCAACAACATGGTCAGCATTTAGAGCTGCAGCAGTGGCTGTGACACTCCGCTCATGGAGGATATTAAGATACTTAAAACACTTACAGCAGAGAGACCGATAGCCGCATTTTGTGTAACACATGTTACTGCTTCTTCCCGGAGTGCTAACTCAGTCAAATATGAACACATAGAGGTTAAACATATATTTGAATATTCAGTGTGACTTACCCGCACGGATTGTTCCATTTTCTCCGAAGTCCATCGCAAATGAAGGTCCATAAATCCGCTTTGAAATCATAGAAAAAAGACGCTCCTTTTAATTCCAGAACTTGCCTGAGAATCATCACGTTTTTAGATTTTCTTCAGTATAAAAAAAGACAAACAAGTGATAGTTGTACATTCATGGGTAGACTGCAAACATGAACGTCTTGCTGTTAATTCGGCATAGGTTTAATGGTTCAAATGTTCCCAAATATAAAAAATATAGGCTTAATAGAAAATGTGGCTAAAGTCAAACGATTCCAAATGCACCTCCATGGCACCATTTCACTTTCTGTTAACACCCCAAAGCATCATGGGAATGTATGCACCTTGTCTTTAATTAATGGCACAGGTATGTTTCTTTCTCTTGGATTACAATGCACTTTCTGCAAGTTTTTGTTTACATTTTGGCAAATTTGAACCATTGAACAAATTAAAAGCAAGCCATTCATGTTAGCAGTCTAGCCATGCATGCACAGATAACTATCACTGGATATGTTTAATACTGAAGAAAAGCTAAAAAAGTGATGATTCTCAGGCATGTATATTTGTATATATCAGCATATTTTTCTTTGTCCCTACAATAGAGGCAACCTCGCACTCACTCATTCGTATTTTATAGGCAACCACCTGCAGAGGACAACATCTGAGTCTGCTCATCCCCAGTACAAATCTCTCCTCCAGGCTATGGGTTCAATGTGCCAGAGCAGTGAGCTGCCTGCCACCTTAGACAAGGTCAGAGGGACACACATATGTACACACACAGCACTACCAGCATCTGCACAGTGGCTACAGGACAAGGAAAGGGTATGAAAGATAGAGGACAGCGGAGGACAGGGTACAACTTAAAGGACACGGAAAGGAGAACTGAGAGGAAGAGGTAGTGTGTGTTGGAGAGAGACAGCAGGAGTGACACGGCATCATCAATTAGATGAACCGAAGTGGCACAAAGAGGGAGCAGGTGCAATCAGTGTGTGTGTGTGTGTGTGTGTGTGTGTGTGTGTGTGTGTGTGTGTGTGTGTGTGTGTGTGTGTGTGTGTGTGTGTGTGTGTGTGTGTGTGTGTGTGTCTTGTGTGTACGTGTAAATGAGTGCAGGGATCGAATGTGGAACACACCGTGGGCCCCAGCAGGGATTTCACACAGAACCTGTTCCAACACCACTCCCTCTGCTTCAGTGGAGCACTCCACTCCATTACCTGCAAAGGGCGGATGTGTGTGTGTCAGAGGTGTGTGTCAGAGGTGTGTGTGTGTGTGTGTGTGTGTGTGTGTGTGTGTGTTGTGTGTGTGTGTGTGTGTGGTGGTGTGTGTGTGTGTGTGTGTGTGTGTGTGGTGTGTGTGTGTGTGTGTGTGTGTGTGTGTGTGTGTGTGTGTGTGTGTGTGTGTGTGTGTGTGTGTGTGTGTGTTTGTGTCTGCGGCAAAAAGATGTTCTTTGCTGGACCAAACCAAAATGGGTCACAGCAAGATATGAGCCATTGTACGGCTCTTCTCCAACCTCAAAACTTTGCACCTTTGTTGCTACTGTTCCTCTCTGCATCAGCATTTGAAATACGTTTAAAAATAAGCAATTCAGCCTTCAGTGTATACAAGAATGTACTCGATGAGATCGCTTCTGAATGCATCTTTCTTCTTCTCTTGTCCCATTTTCCTCCTGCAATGTTTCTTTCTTGTGCTCCACAATCTCCCTTTGCTGGAGGATTCTGATGGAATACCAAGTAGCTCTGCGGCCCAACTGTGTGTGTGTGTGTGTGTGTGTGTGTGTGTGTGTGTGTGTGTGTGTGTGTGTGTGTGTGTGTGTGTGTGTGTGTGTGTGTGTGTGTGTGTGTGGGTTGTGTGTGTGTAGTGTGTGTGTGTGGTGTGTTTGTGTGTGTGGTGTGGGGTGTGTGTGTGTGTGTGTGTGTGTGTGTGTGTGTGTGTGTGTGTGTGTGTGTGTGGTGTGTGTGTACGTGTGGGGCGGGGCTCGGGCGGGCGTGCTGTGCGATGCGTGCGGTGCGTGCTGCTGGGCGGGGCGGACGTGCGTGAAAGAGTAACCTGTAGGGGGAAAAAAAAAAAAGCAGAATAAGTGTGTGGGCATGGTTGAGGTTATCAATACTATGGGAACATGAAGCCAAAGAGCATCCCATTCTCGCTCTTTGTTCTTCTTCTTTCTATTCTGTCTGTACGTCTCACTCGCTCTGTGTTATGGGGAGGTTAGCTGGAGTCCACCAATGCCCTCAGTCACACCCACACACACCACACACACACACACACACACACACACACACACACACACACACACACACACACTGCAGGGGTGTTGCAGGCAGTCAGGCTTGATCATTCAGGTGCTCAGCAAGCCTGCTCACGCCAAACTGCTTGCAGGTATGAGAACATATTAGACAACGCTTGCACAAGCTGGAAATGATTCATGTTTACACTCACCTACCTACACACACATTTATTCATAAGCACACAGACACACAGCACGTAATGAGCAATCAGTTTTCTTTTTCCTGATTCTTGTCACATGCTCAGGTGTCCACGACAACCTTTGCAGCAAACAAACAGGACCTATGTGATGTGTATGTGGCGTGCACTTGATTGCCCGTGTGCCTGTTATTTTCTCTGGCTCATCCGTCTCCATCCCCACCCGTCTCATCACTCCGTTACCATGTAAACAAAGCCAGGTTTAGTTCTTCAAAGGGCAACGCTCGGCAGCTGCCCGCTGGAGGTGACCGTACTGAAAGACAGAGGGAGAGACAGGGAGGGAAGATGGATAGAAAAAGAGATAAAGGAGCGTTGTGCGAAAAAGCAGAAATAGGGAGGGACGAATAATTTGAGGTCAAGGCTAGAACGATGGAAAAGAGAGAAAAATAAATAGGTCTACAGGATGTGTCCTTTTACAGCCCACATGCTCATCTTCCTCCCATTGTTGAGTGGGAAATAATACAGAGGTATGCCCCAGTGTTTCTCAAACTTTTTCATACCAAGGACCACTTAACCAATAAAAAAACACTCGCGGACCACCTAACTCCACAAATATCCAAAATCACATCGTTTTTCTAGAACAGATTACAAATCACCTGAAAATTGTACAAACAAGTGGCAACATGTGTGATGAAGGTGTTGCGCTGGGCTATATCATACAATCGAAAGTGAAACTTAAGCTCACTCCATTGCGGAGATATTCCCGCAAGAGTGCGCAAAACTTTAATTTATTAATTTATTTAAAATGTGAAATTGTACCAATATACTCACGGACCACTAGGGGGCGCTCACGGACCACCAGTGGTCCACGGACCACACTTTGAGAAGCACTGGAGCATATATAAAGTCATATATGTAGATGGAGCAGATTTAAATCAAAGTGTGTCTTTCAAAAGAAAGCACAATGCTGACTTAATGCTGCATGTTGGAGTCTGGGTTGTGAGTCACTGAACACATACTCTCTTTTTCTGATCTCTGTGTGGGACAAACTGATCAATATGTTGCTCTCAAAGATTCAGTGATGAGGAAAAGAAACACACAGACCTTGTCAAAACAATACACACAGCAGGGTTTTCCAATTGGCAATGTTCACACAAACAATGAGTTGACTTCGTCCCAGGAGGCACTTGATACCAAATGATGGTCACCTGAGGCAGAAAAATTAAGTGATTCCTGATAATAGATTACATGGAATTCATTTCAGAAAATCTTTTTTTTACTGTCGTGCGTCACCTTTGCCTGAAATAGTACCCCTATAGTTATATACCGCTAGGCTTTTCTTGTTGTTGTGTGATATTTTCTTCATATGCAAGGTTTTTCACTTGACTGTGTGGCTCTGTCGTTGCCATGGTGACTGCAGACCCTGTTGTTTTTGTTGTTTTTATGGCGTCACGGGTCCCAGTGTGAGGTTGTTTCTCTCGGAAAGGTCATGTGACATCACCAACCCGTCAGTCAAGGAAGAAGATAGAACCATATAGACACGCACATTATCCAGCCTATAGCGCTCCTAATACATTTTATTTCTCCTTTTTTCACAAAGAGAGCAAAGAGGTAGAATGTGATTCTAAGGTGTGAAGGGATAACATCACCTCTGCATTCTGCTTTTAAAGACAAATAGGAATTCTGAACCTTAACCACAAAGTAGATAACCGTGGAAGCTGAAGCATTCCTCTCTCTCTCTATCTGGCTTACCCACACACACATCTGCCTTTCTCTTTCTGACCTTTATTTATTGTTTTATGGTGAAGCTGCCGCCCTGCGTGTCTATCTGTCTTTGTACCATCAAGACTTCCCTCTCCTCTTCTTCCAGGTTTATGCATTTGAGTAATGTCTGTATAGAGTGTGTGGTTGGCGTTAAGGTGCCGTGCCTGTGAATGTCGATGAGTCATTCTAAAAAAAAACGAGACAAGACAGTTGCACCTCACACACACACACACACAAACCCAGCATTAACTTGCCTCACTCCTCAGAACCAAAATGGTCTCCCAAATCGGCCGAAGTAAGACTCACTTTCCTCAGATTTAGATTTTATTTCGTCGTTTCAGCCTCAAAACTAAAAGATAATCATGCTGGATTTAATCAAGGGACATTTTTTTTTGTTAATTTTCATTTAACGCCGTTGGGTTAACACATTAGGTTGTATGGAAGAAGGAAAACAAGCAAACAGGGAGAAGATGGATAGCGATTAACATATCAATGATATGAAAATCTTTATGTCAGAGTTAATGTATGAACAAACTGCTCAATAGTATCAGACTGTTGACATCATCAATTAAAATATTAGGTGCATACTGTTGCTCACTGTCAGCCCTCCAATTGAGTTTCCTTGTTTCCTTTCCAATAGCCTCAAAGCACCCCCCCCCCCCCCATGTCTCTTCCTATAATGTGACTGGATGCCTGTGACCCCCCGTGACCTCCAGCTGTGTGTCATGACAACAGGACGGTGACAAATGTCAGGCAAGATATTTGCTTCCTCCATCTCCTAAGCCTCTCCCTGAGGAACCCACCCACACAGCCTGGCCAGACACTGCAGAGGAGGAGAGAGACAGAGAGGAGCTGTCTGTCTGCCCGTCCATCTGTCTGTCTGCTCTCCCAGTGTGGGGAACCTGCGGTTATCAAGGAAAAGGGCAAAGTGTCCGCCGAGAGGGGAGGATGCTGGCAGATTTGAGAAGACAGAATGATGGTTGGAGGCATCTGAATGCTCTTTGTGCACCGTTGAAGTGTCTGTAATTAGGAAAGGGGATAGCAGCGTGCTGATTGGGAGCAGCGACAGGGAGGGCTGCTGTGTTATTTCGGAGCGTGCTGTGTTAAACAGGGTGTTAAAGTCAGATGTGTTAGACATGAGTGTGTGTGTTGAGGTGGGGGGCAGGGGCTGGGAGAGAGGTGTGTTTGAGTTATTTTCGAGTGCGTTGTCGGGTTTGTCAAGGAGCATGTGAGCTGAGCTTTGGTGTGCGTGGTGTTGTGATGATTTCTGAGGTGGTGGTGGTGTAGGGCTGTTAGTGAAAATGTGTGACGGGGTGAGGGTGTGTGTGTGTTTCCTCCCAGGCTGCTCCTGCTCTCCAGCAAACTGCCTCTGCATGCATAATTAACCAGGATGACTGGGGAAGTAAATACACAGGACGGCGTTCCACCCTTCTACTCTGTATGCATCCATTTATATGTGTTTGGGTCTGTGTGTGTCTGTGTGTGTATCTGGATTTGCATGTGTGTGTGTTTGTTAGTGTCAGATAGACAGAGAGCAGGAAAAAGATTGGAATGAAAAGTGCTTCAGAGTTGATGGAACGAGAACTGTCTGTTTGTGTGTGCACGCATGTGTTTTTCTGTGTGTGTGTGTGTGTGTGTGTGTGTGTGTGTGTGTGTGTGTGTGTGTGTGTGTGTGTGTGTGTGTGTGTGTGTGTGTGTGTGTGTGTGTTGTGTGTCTGTGTGTGTGCATGTGTGTGTGTGTGTGTGTGTGGAGAGAAAGAAGATAAATCCCATCTCAAGCTGCCTCTGAAGATGATGCGATGAAAGAGAGGGAGAGAGGATAAAAAAGGGGGGACTGTAACCAGTCGCAGCTCTGCGCATTATGAACCATCCAGCGGAACAATCAGATTCACCCTCCCCTCCTCCATCACCCTCCCCTCCCTCCTTTACACTCCTTTCCTCCTGTCCTTCCTTCCTGGCAATATTTTATTTACAGACAGAGATCTGAAAAGGTCCTCCTGGACACGTTTTAAAGGAGACACACATGGAAAAGCACACACACACACACACACACACACACACACACACACACACACACACACACACACACACAAACAATCAAACACTGATGTGACTTTAAGGTTTACAAATCTAAAATAACAATGAAGCTGGTTATGAAGGCAGCTGCCTTGATGAGATTTGAAGTGGGCAGAGCCCAATGTAATCAATCACACTTCGAGCAGCTCATGTTTGTCTGCAGGGGTGAAGCATTTGGCTAATCACGGACCCAACCGCATAGTACGCGTATGCACAATCTACCATTTTGCATGCAGCTATGGGCAAGTGAAATGTGTGTGTGTGTGTGTGTGTGTGTGTGTGTGTGTGTGTGTGTGTGTGTGTGTGTGTGTGTGTGTGTGTGTGTGTGTGTGTGTGTGTGTGTGTGTGTGTGTGTGTGTGTGTGTGTGTGGTGATTGCTGCAGCTCACATTTCCCAGGAGCCCAGGTTGTAAAGCCCACTCACTAAATCATCTGTCCTCCTCTGTCCTCTGCACCCCCTTTTACTCATCCTCCTCTTCATCACTTCTATCTTGCACCCCCCAACACTCGATATCTCCCCCAGCCTCAAATGACTCTTTCTCCCTCTCCTCCAATAAGACCCTGACACTTTGTTGTCTTTTCCTTCCGGTGCCATTCTAATATTCAGTCATGGCAAGGGGCCAATAGGAGGGAACTCAGAGTGGAAAAGAAAATGTAAAAAATGAAGGTAGGGATGAGAGAAGCTAGATTCGAGTTACAGATACCAGAAAGAAAGAAAGATTCCTGAAAACATAGAAAGGGAAAAATAGGGGAAAGAAAACATAAACACACGCAAGAAAACAATGTGGGAGTCTTACTGTTTGCATTTGTGTGCACGCGAAGCACTGACGGTGAGCGTGGTACGTGTGTTTGCTTCTACTACATCTCTTCTTCTCTGTGCTCAATGCTACCTGAACACATAGACAGATCAACAGAGAGGATTGGGCGATCTCAGCATGTATCCATCCCATCGTCCTCTCTCCTCTCTGACCCCTACTGAGGCACGGACATGGCGGTGCATCCACAAATACCGCTCACAATGCCAGGGCTCTCTGTGGAAGACAGGAGGGGAAGGAGGGGGTGCAGTGTGGAGGTGGAGAGGAGACGTGATTTGAATGTAGACGGCACTCATATACGTGTTGTTGAAGGAAAGGACAGAAGGAGGAGTGAAGTTAATTGATCGGCGCAAGGGGTTCATTTGGCTTGTTTGCTTTGTTTTTAGCAAAAATGTAATTACTTATTCTTTGTTATGTGCTATTGTGGAGAAAATCGATTGTGTCAGAAACACACACAATGCAAAGATAGACATGTGGCACTCAACACTGGATCCCTGAAAGCCATGTGTCCATCCTCCCTGCTCTGCTGGGCACGCTTGGTCTGGCTGAATACCATCTTTTGTCCCCTATAAGCATCTTATTTAGGTCATTGTGTAAACGAGTAACCTCACACACAGTTTCACATACACATAGACACAGCAGGTGCTGCACCAGTAGGATGCAGGCATGGGAGATGGGAAGGTGGGAGGGAGGACAGAGAATCTCCGGGGGAATCTATAGGTGTGTGCTTGTGTTGCATATGAATGTGTGTGTTTGTTGTGTGTATATCTAGGGGACTGCCAAAACTGTGGACCTGCATACATAAACACCAACAGAACTGCAAAAGCTGACAAACTCACATTCAGGCACATGCAAGTATATGCACGCTATATTCACACACTGCTTTGTTTCCTCACGCACAGATATACACACACACACACACATACACACAGATGAATAATGCTACTGTGCCTCTGGTGGGATGCACCACTGTCCCTGGGGCGGGCTGAATGCCGGAATATTGTGCTGGAACCGGCTGATACACACACAAAACACACACACACACAAAACACACACTCAGTGCTCCGTCTCCAGGTGACTCTGTTCCTTTTATAGAACAGAACACTCTCCACCCCTCCTCTCTTTATTCCTTTTTTGTATGAATGCATAAATACGCTCTCAAAAACACCCACACACACATGCATACACCGGAAAGAGATAACAGATAGACACAGCCACATGCACTCACACACTGGAACAAACACACCAAGCCCAAAAACACACCATATGAACCCCCTGCTGGTGTACTGAAAGCATGTGCGCAAATACACACTGTAAGACTTCCCACTTCCCCTTGGAGGAAATTGGAGTTTGCATCTGTGCAGGGGAAGACAGGGAGGAGAGAGGAGGAGAAAAACAAGTCTAAGTTGAACCTCTTATGAAACACTGCATCAAAGATGAATCAGATAAAATCGCTTCACATTATTTGTGTAAGTACATTTTAATATCTTGGAGTAGTTATGAAAAAGGGGCTAAGTCTGGGGATCATGTTTGTTCCAAAACAATAACAAGGAATAATGCATTATACAAAGTCAGCTGGAAAGCTAAATAGCCACAGAGGCTCTGTAAGTGAGTTCAGTTAGCAGGTCTCCCTTGAAAAAGAGATCAATGATCTCAATGGGATTTATCTGTCTAAATAAAGGTTTGAAATGAAATGAAGTTGAGAATGTGCTATGAACCAATAAGGATTATGCCTACAATCCTGCACCCATCTTACGCCTTCCTTCCCAAGACATGCACTGCACGCCTCACCTGTCTGCCACCTCCATCTTGAGAGGCTTACACAGAGACATATACAAACACATTCAAAGTTTCTTTAAAGCTGGAGAAGAAAAAAGTATTATATTGTTGTCGTTATTGTTGTGAAATCAAATTATATAAAATAAAGTGAATATAGATGTGTACATGTGTGTGTTCTAGTTTATGCTTGCTTAAACTCCTGGTGGAGGTCAAAATAGAAAGAGATGTTTTATATGAAAAGAGAAATGCAGAATGGCTGAACCTCATTGGCGCTAACCCTTGTATTTTTCTCTCTTTTCTTTCGCCCCCTCTCTCCTTGCCTTCAGAACCCCTAACCCCCCTTCCCCGTCTCACCTCACCTCCCCCTCCCAGCTCTGGCTACAGACGCAGAGAGTTATGCAGTCCTTCCGTGAGCGCAGCGGTGGTTACCACAGCAACCAACCCTGCTACCAGCAGGAGCCTCATGAATTATCCCGTCTGGAGACCTACCGGCAACACCCGCATCATCCCCACCCTCAGCACCCGCACCCAGGCCCCGGTCCACACCCAGTCCCTGGTCCACACCCAGTCCCCGGTCCACACCCAGGCCCAGGCCCAGGCCCAGGCCCAGGGCACACCAGGTCAGGCTATGAGGCTCATCCACTGGTGAACCCCACCACCATGCCTCCGGCTGGGGGACCGGGAACAGCAGGAGTACCCAAGGACTGTTACAGTCAGCAAGCATACCCTGGTTACCCTGGCAATGGTGGAGGGAATGGGAGTGGAAATGGGATCCCAGCATCCTCGCAGGCAAAGAAATCCTACAGAGGAAGCAAAGTGCCCCCACCAAACCCCGGACAACACCTACAGGGTCCCGGGGGCTATAGTAACCACATGGGCCCGGGGAGTTACTCAGCCCAGTATATGAGTGAGGGTCACCTCCAGCAGAAATGGGAGGACTCAGCCCAGTTAGCACAGTATGACCCAGAGATGGTGGGGCGTATGGAGGCTGGTGGGACCCCCGCACCTGTGTCTTCTCAGTATATGGACCAGAACATGCTGGGCCACTCGCAGACCCAGTGCCACCAGCCCTCCACCCCTGCCTATACTAGCCCCCACCATCAGCCTCACCCCCCTAACCCTTCCCCCTCCCCTCTCATGTACCCCCAGAGTCACCTTCATTACCCACAGCATTCACCCTCTCCTTCGCCATACATGGAAAAGTGCAGCCCTATGCCCCAGTGTTATAAAGGTTACAACATACCCCCCAACTCCCAGTATGGCAGACAAATGAGCAGCCACAGCAATCTGAAGCCAGGGGCTTACCGGTCGACCCAGAACAGTTACGGCTACCAGCAGACTCCCTCCAGAGGTTATGAGCAGCAGCCCCCTTTACAGGCCATGCCTAACCCCCAGGAGCCCCACCCTAAATACCAACACTACAGCCAACCACAACAGAACTACTGTCTCTCTGAGCTGTCTGTCAGATCACCAGAACAGTATTATCAGACCTGCAGCCCCTCCTCAAGCCACTCCCCTGCACGGTCTGTAGGACGCTCCCCCTCGTACAGCTCCACCCCTTCACCACTAATGATCAATCCAGAGTCGTTCCAGTATGTCCAACCTCCCATGACCCCTGGGGCAGCTTCATCCGCTTCATCCTCTTCAGCTGGTATACAGGAGCAAACCAATACCAACACCATGTTGATGCCCCCACGCTCACACCCCTCACCCAATGTGCCCCACGCAGCCCCCCACATCTACACTACGACGCCACAGGTCCCCACCATGAAAGAACGCTTCTCAGAGAAGCTGTTGTCAAACCCCAGCTTGTGGAGTCTGAATGCCCTCACCTCTCAGGTAGAGAACATCTCTAATAATGTCCAGCAGCTGCTGCTTTCAGAGGCTATGGTGGCCAACAAGAAAAGTGGTAAGCGCAGCAGTGGAGGAAGCAACAGCAGTGCTGGAACTGGAGCATCCACCAAAAAGGGTGAGGAGTACAAAAGTCCTGCTTATCCAGATGGGGGTGGTGGTAGTATTGGCGGAGGCGCCATGCAGGACCCTTATTCTACACCACAGCACCAGCCAATGCCCATGGAGCTCCAGGAGGGAGGATACTCCAGCAGTAGTGATGAACAGCTGGAGAGGGGATACTACTACTGTGGCCAGGGCAGAAGTCCAGCACAGGCCCCCAATAACACACAACTCAGCCTGGACACAGCCTCTTCCTGCTCGATGACATCTCCAGATGATATGTCCACCAGGTCTGGGGACTCAGGTCTGCACAACCTTACCCCTGATCCTAATAGATGTCAGTCATCGCAGGGAGGAGATGGCATGAGTACTCCAGTGAAGAGCATTGGTGATGAGAGGTCGCCGACAAGCTTTACAATCCCTAGTCCTATGAAACAAGAAAGAGACTCCCCTTCAGATATACAGCATATTAACGAGCCTGTCAAAGAGAACTTTGAAGAATCAGCCTGGACGGAGAAAACGTCCGAGAAAGAGGAGGTGTCCACACAAAACACTCCTGACCATGAAAGAGATTCAGACACAACTAAATCAACAGAGCATCTGGAGAAATGGTCAGATGAAGAAAAATGCCCAGCTCTCTACAGCAAAGTAAACGAAGAAGAGACAGAAACTAAATATTGCTATAAGGAGACTGTGTACCAAGAGGCTCAGAGCAAATATGACCCTGATACAAGAGACTCAGTTGAACAATCCCCAGCAGCTCTCTCTGACACCAGCCACAAGGAACACTTTGGCCATGAGATGAAATCCGAGGCGTTCAAGTCTGAGTCACCAACTGCGTCTGAGAGCTCAGTGAAAACGTTGCCTTTCATTTCTAGGGGTGACCTTGAACAGGATCAATATTCCACAGAGAAGGAGGACAGCTCAGAAAACCCCTCTCCCAGCCCCCAAGTTGAAGCCTTGGATGAGAGCAACTCAGACAAAAGAGAAAGGAGAGATGATGAGGATGAGGAAGAGATGGAGGAGGAGGGGGTTGGACAGGAGGAGGCCAATGAAGAGCAAGAAGAAGAAATACAGAAACAACAACCTTCTCTTTCCCCTCCTCTGTCTGTAGAGGCAAGGGAGGATCTCGGAGAGGGGGAGAAAGTGTCATCCACTGAGGAACACATGAATAACAGAGATGGGCAAGAAAAGCCTCCTGGAGATTTCTGCAGCAGGACAGAGAGTGAGAGTACTGAGCTCCAGACTGACAACGAGCCTTCAGGGGCGCATGCCCATCCAAATGCAGCAGCAGCAACAGCAGATGCTTCTGCGAGAGAGTCAGCCATTGGGGACACTGCTCCCCAGCCTCAGTCTGCTATGCCAGTTTTTTCGGCTCTCAATGACAAGACAACACCTTCAGCTCAGACCAGAGATCATATTGATCACATTGACACTAAAGTATTGGAGCCAGATTCTCCTCAGCTGCCAGGAAAGTCAATACTTCCCTCAGCCCCCTCCTGGGCTGACACTCCACCCTCCCCCAAAAAAGGTGATGAGGACATGGAGCCAGGCATCAGCTGCGCCAGTGCTGTGACCCCTTTGGCCAAGCCAGAACCTGTGGCCCCATCTGCTCAGCCGAGGGCATTTGGACGTAAGCATGCCAGGGGCAGGAGAAGAATCATGCATTCAGGTGTGGGAATCAGGCGACAGCAAGGCTTGGAAAGGGAGGGGGAAAAGGAAGAGGAAGGAGCCTCTTCACATACACAGAAGCTCTGCGTGCCTCTAAGCAAATTAGAGCTGTTTTCAGATCAAATTGACATAACTCATCAAGAATCTATTGTGAGCCAAACTCCCAAAATGCTATCTGATGGTTTTCGTTCAAGAATGTGTACTCGCTCATTCAATGCACCAGAGGTGCCACCCAAGGTTGAGCCTCATGTAAAGAGAAAACCAGGCCCAAAACCAGGACCAAAGCCGGGACTCAAACCTGGGCCAAAACCAAGTCCAAAACCAGGGCTTAAACCTGGTCTAAAGCCTGGACCAAAGCCCGGGCCAAAACCTGGACCTAAACCAGGACCAAAACCTGTGCAAAATGAACCTGAGCTGCCACAGAAAATTGAGACTCCTGTGAAAAGAAAACCAGGACCTAAACCAGGTTCAAAACCTGCGCCAAAACCTGGACCAAAACCCAGTCAAAAAGCAGCTCCAAAACCAGTACCGAAGCCTGGACCAAAGTCTGCAGATGTTTTGCCCCCTGATGACACCTCACCCATCAAGCCCTCAGTTGGTCGCCCCAAAGGCTCAGTTTCGAAAGCAAAGATCGTACAACAAGAAGAAATCATTCCACCTTTGCCAGACTTGCCTAGCAGGGTCAGGAAGAGCCCAACAGTTACAATATCACAAGTAAATCAGGATGTAAAAGCAGTAAACCAGGAAGAAAATAAACCAAACCCGGAGGTTAAGGCACCAGAAAAGGAGAGTAAGAACATGATATTGAGATCCAGAAAGCCCTCGCAAGAAAAACTGTCAAAAGAAAAAATCAAAGCGGAAGATATTCTGCCCCAGACATTGACAGAAATTAAACCCAGTGATGATTCACCAAAAGTAGAGGAGTCTGATATTTTGGAACAACCTCCAACTCCTATTCCTAATGCAGTCAAAAACAGAGATGTTCCAGCAGACCCACCCACACCACTTGCCCAACCAGTCCCAACTGAACCATCTGAAGAAAAGACATCACTTCCATTGAAACGGAAAACAAGCCCAGAACTTTCTACAACACCAGTAAAGAAAAAGAGAGGTCCGAAGCCCAAACCAAAAATCATACCACCCCAACCCCCTCTGCTGGAACAGGTTGTCTCCACACCTAAAGAGAAAGGTGTCAGAGGTACCAGAAGAAAGCGAGGGCCACCCAAGAAAACATCTTCAGTCGCTCCACCACCCAAAGACACTCCTCCAAACATCAGTGAAACTGATATCGCTAGTGATGTGCCTGTGGTGCCTCCTCAAGGCCCCACTAGAACGAAAGTTCTCCCACCACGCAAAGGCAGAGGACAGAAGTACGAGGCCATGGTGCAGAAAATAACATCTCCTAGTTCGAAGAAACACCTCCCAATTCCTCAGATAGACACTAATCTAACTGATGATGTGACAGCTAAGGCTTTGTCTCAACATGTCTTAAAGGAAGGTGAGGCAACTATGCTCATAAATAGCACTGAAATTATAGAGGGAGAAGTCAAAAGTATAGAGTCTAGACAAGAGGGAGTGAAACAACCTGAAGGAGTGGATAGAAAAAAGGAGATTACACGAGAAGAAGAAAAGCGTGAGGTTATTCAAGAGGCAGTAACACCAGATGAAGTGAGACAACGGGTGACAGAAGAGCTATTAAATAAGGCAGAGACAAGACAACAAAACTCTGAAACAAAGACACAACAGGATCCTGGAGCTGACAAGGTTTGGAGCTCAATAGACCCCCAAGAAGAAGTCAGGGCTCCAGGAGATTCTGCACTACAGGCCTTAGAAAGTGTATCTTCTGCTTCCAAGTCCTCGAGAACTAAAAGGAAGCGATGGGCAATGGTGGAGAGCACAGATGCCACAGTAGTAGCCTTGGAAGCAGGGAGCCTAATAGTTACAACACCAAGGCTGGCCAAGCAGAGGGCCATTAAAAACAACCATGAGATGCATCTAAAACAGAGGAGAAAGAAGAGAAAAGGCCAAGCTTCTCTGGAAGAAACAGAGACAGTTGAGGAGACAAATATTGAAACAGCAGAACAACAACATGAGAAGGAAGAAGAGAAGGTAACACCCACAGAGCCCACAAGACCTCTGCCAATCAGCACAGATGAGATTACAGAAGCCCCCCAGGTTACAAGCACAGAACTCATTAAGAAACCTAGGAGAGGCAGAAAACCTTCCACAAATCCAAGTAAGAGAAAACGAGGAAAATCCTCATTAGAGCAGATTCCAGGAAAGCCAATGAAAGTCCACAAAAAGCCTGGGCCAAAACCTGGGATGAAAGATGCCATGGAGGTTATTGAGGCAGTAGTAAGGGCTGCAGGGTGTGAAAGTATCCAAAAAGAGGAGAGAGAAAAAGAAGAAATGGAAAGAAGAGAAACAGAAATAGATGAAAGATCTGAGCCATGTATCATGGGTCCTGTGGTAACAGTAACAGAAAAACAAACTGAGATTGTTACTATGAAAAGAATCAGGCGCAAACCAGTCCATCAAAATCCCAATATGTCTTTCTGTCCTTATGTAAGGATTAACAACTCCAGAGACTTCTCTTCTTGGTGTGCCATAGTCAACAAGCCTGAAGATGCAGTAATCTTTCAGAGACGTAGAAAAAAAGGCATTCTCAGAATGAGAAATCCTTTCACAGTTGCAAAAGGTGTGCCAAACACTGCTGCCATGCTACAGGGACCCTTGGTAAAAATGAATCTAATTGACAAGTGTCTTACATGTTGCCTCTGCGGAAAGCCAGCAAATTACAAAGACTTAGGTGATTTGTGCGGCCCCTACTACACAGAGGATTGCGTACCACGGAAGATTTTGACCATGGAGCACACAGAGTCCCTCAGGGAAGAGTCACAGAAAACCGACGACAAAAACAGTAGCAGCAGTGACGAACCGAGCAACTCTTTAAAGAATGAGGGCGAGGGCAGCACAGAAAAGGAGGGCGGTACAGAGGCGTCAGCTCAAGAGGGCAGTAGTAGCAGGCACCATCATTGGCGCTATCGGCGGGCAGAAAGAGCCGAGAGAACGGGTCAGGAGGCTGGTCCACGAAGATTAAAGCTCCGAGAGAGGTTCAGGAGGATGCAGCAGCTTCAGGCTGTCAGCTCAGGGGCCTCGAGTGACCAAGAGAGGGGGGGCAGTGTGTTTCAACGGCTACAAGTAGAAGCAGAGAGTAAAGAGCACTGGGCCCATGAAAACTGCACCATCTGGACCAAGGGGGTAGTAATGGTAGCTGGGAGGCTCTACGGACTGAGGGAGGCTGCCAGCAACTCAGCCCAAGCGGTACGATAGCAATTACAAACATGAAGTCAATTCTAAAAATGTGTGCATGCTTACGGAACAAAAAATACATATGTTGCAGGTTCTTTGAGAAATTGAAGTTAACTTTTGACTTTTTTTCTCTTTTTTTCCTCTCTATGTCCCTCTATTGGTCATTTTGAATGTTACTATATTGGTCTTGGTCCATATGCCCGTCTGTCTGACTAACTTCAGAGCTGCTTCAAGTGCCAGATTGTGGGGGCGTCCCTCAGCTGCTGTTGGAGAGGATGCTCTCATAAATACCACTATGTCTGCGCCAAAGAGATAGGTAAGAGACCACAGCGACAGAATGAAGTAAGCAACAAGGGATGGAAGTGTGGAGGGAGGTCAGAAAAACTGAGGGGAAATGATGAGCGATATTGGGAATGTGAAATTGAGCATGAGTTTAGAGGGAAATGGGTAGGGGAACAAATAAGGAAGGTAGGGGGAAAAAGAAAAGGAGAGGGAAGAAATCAAGGGGAGGGAAAATGGATGTGGGTGGAATGAGAGAAGGAGAAAGCATCAAGAAGTAACATTATTGAGTGCGAGAAAAGATATCTCAGAGTGCTAGGGGAGAAAGAGGAAAGTGGGGAGGGAACAGGAGCCTTGAATAAAGGGGATGATGAGAGGAAAGTGGGACCCTGGAGTGTGCAAGAGGGAGAGGGGGATGAGATAGAGGGAGGAGGGTGTGTATGCGTGCATTATTGACCACAACCCCTGTGGCTCCATCCATCCATTCTGCTGTCTGGGGAATGTGTGTGTGTGTGTGTGTGTGTGTGTGTGTGGTGTGTGTGGTGTGTGTGTGTGTGGTGTGTGTGTGTGTGTGTGTGTGTGTGTGTGGTGTGTGTGTGTGTGTGTGTGTGTGTGTGTGTGTGTGTGTGTGTGTGTGTGTGTGTGTGTGTGTGTGTGTGTGTGTGTTAGCATGCATCGATGTGTGTGCCTTCCTGCATGAACGCTGGCTCAAAAACTTCACTTGTGCCACGTTCCCTTCAATTCTTGTGAGTGTGTGTGGTGTGTGTGTGTGGTGTGTGTGTGGTGTGTGTGTGTGTGTGTGTGTGTGTGTGTGTGTGTGTGTGTGTGTGTGTGTGTGTGTGTGTGTGTGTGTGTATATGTGTGTGTGTGTCTTTGATCATTGTTGTCAATATAAGTTAGTGTCTGTGTGTCAGCACATGTGTTGTATGGCTTCCCCTTACATTACCTCATGCCAAGGAAGTACAGTGTGAGGATTAGAAGGCCTGCCACGTCTGCCGAGCCTGCACAGGGTGCAGAGCGAGGCCCTTTTTAATCCTGCTGAGTGCACCAGCCATATCTGACTGCCTGCCTGCCTGTATCGCTACTCACCCTCTCAGCCTCTTCTGTTGCTCTCTCGCTCTTGCTTTCTCTCCCTCTCTTTCTCCCCCTATCTACCTCTTTTGTGAGCATTTTTCATTTTAAACTTACCTGTATGTCATATATCATTATATTTCAAGGGGGGGGGGGGGGGGTTCTGTGCACTCGACTCATGCTATTGGTTCATTTATTATTATTGTTTATCTGCAACATTGTAGCTTATTCTCTTCTCCTTTTCTTTGTTTATCTTTTCCTGCTTAGGCTGCACATTCCATGAGGATGACTTCTCCATCAAATGTCCTAAACACGAGGTAAGAAAATGACTAGTGAATGAATGGTCATTAATGCTCATATTATTTCTTTTTGAGGGTTTAAAATACAGCATCCTGCTTTAACAGTGACTCATACATTGAAAAGGGAGGAAGGGTTGGATGGAGAAGATGTTGCATCTCCCAGGGTAACAACCTTCAGATTTTTGTGATTTCATATATTTTCATGTAAAGTGGGCGTCCACAGGATTGCATTTCCATTAGAGCTCTTATAACCTCTCTGCTCAAAAACGCTGTGCATGTGGTTTTGGTTTTTTTCTCCCTCATCCCGCTCCCCATCACACAAAACATTTGGTTCACACATTTCTGTCACAAGCAACAGCACCGTGGCTGGATAGACGATACTGTGCAGAACAGAAAACTAAATTGTCAGCTCTTGTAAAACAGAAAGAATCAGAGGGGGAAACACAAGGTTTCAAGTTGGTGTTTGTTGTATCACATAACCTATTATCTACTCCAATGACAAGAGAGTCAGGATCTCATCTTGGGCTGACCAATATTTTGTTACCTAATCAATATGTACCCAATGACCTTGGCAAACTGAACCCATATCAGCCACCAGTCACCAGGGTAAATACTCTGTTATGTGACCTGTGTGTATTACTGTCACTCAACACCCACTGTTATGACTGCCGACCGCTGCAATTACAACGGGTTACTGACTGTATTTGTGTTCATATGAAACGTCCACTCCACAGTCAGCTTTCCTGTAAGACAGACGCCATCTGGTGGTGACGAAATTACACTGCAGCACAAAGAGGAAGGTCAAATGCAGAGGGGAGGGGGGGGAGGGAAGTAGAAAGGGAGAGATGCTGACATTCAGCAGGGAGCAGCGGTGCATTGAGGCAGCAGTGGCAGTAGCCTCCCTCCCTCCCTCCCCTCTCTGCCTCTCTCTGCCTCTCTCTCCCCTTCCTGTTCTCCTCCATGCAGACTGACGGGGATGAAAAGCTGGCTGATGATCAAAACACCCCACCCAGCATCACTGCTTGCTTTCCTACCCTCATGCTTTCTCCACCCTTATCTCTCCCTATTTCTCTTGTTATTTCCTCATGTGTTCGCCTTATTTTGCTTGTGCGCCTCCCTGCTGTTTCAGCTCCCTCACTCTGTTCACCTCTCATCTCCTGCGAGCTCCCTTTTTTCCTCCATTTTTTGTCCCCCCTTCATCCCTTCCTTCTTCTTTCTCATCTCCTCTTCTCCTCGCCTATCCTCACCTCAACTCCCACGACTGACTAGCAGAAATAGAGCATGTGAAACAGAGAAAAAAGGAAAGGCAAGACAGAGAGAGATTGTTGTTAGCGAGCTGAGGCAGAGCTGTCATCAGCTAAGGGATCTGAAGGTCTGTGTGTGGGTCTGTGCTGCGCCAATTTAGGCTGAGCAGCCTAATCAAAGGGAAGAGCAGGAACATACGAACACACACACACATAGACAATCACCACCCCACCCATGGGTCCCCCTCTGAAATTCTCCCTCTGCCTGTGTTCACTTGGTTTGAGGGCTGGAACACACATATTGATGAAATCTCACACACATATAGAGCTAATGGACACACACTGTGCGCTTCTACACAGGTGTATTAACAAGTTACCTGTAAGCTCACTAACATAATTATGCACATATTGAGCGGCAGAGAGTGAAAAGCAGGGAGAAGTAAAGACAGTGTTGTGCTGCGGCTGAGTGGGAACAAAAGAGGAATGGGGGGAGTTACATCAGAGTGTGACAGCATAAAAGAGACAGGGATTGGAGGAGAGAAGAAGGGCAAGAGAGACAAGCCGCTCTCAGTGAAGGAGGAATTTAGATTGAAGGGGAATTAGTTAATTTAGGGAGGTAAAGAGAAAGAGAGGAGAGGAAGAAGGAGAGAGAGGGAGAGATAAAAGAGAAAAAGCTGCTCTGAGGGCAGGCCATAAGGATGGGCAACAGAGAGAAAGACAGAGAGAGTGAACGAGAGATACTTGGGGGCTGCAGAGGAGAATAAGGGGAAAGAAAGCACTCCTCCACAACACACCAGCGCAATTAGTAGGCGTTCCTGCTGTGTCTTTCTCAGTGGAGCTGGTTCACTGGCCAGCTGCATCCATCTCTCCACCGCTGCACACGGCAGCCAGCTCACCTTCATGTCTGCATATCTGCACAGAAACACTCACAAAGCTGCAGGTACAGCATATACACGAGAGCTCCCACCTGCAGAAGACATGGACGCACGTACATTTATTGCAGCTTTTGTGTTCATAAAACACATTTTTAGCACTTAAATAATGCAGATTTTCTGCAATGCTGTGGAGACAATGTAGCAGTCATAGAGGGAATACCTCAAAACCTCTCTGCGTGTATTTATGAATTCATCTGTCTCTCTTCCCTTTTTCTACAGGACCTGTAAGATATTCCAGTTCATCACCTCCAACACAAACACCACCTCTCAGCCAGAAAGGCGTCACTTATCCAGCAAGGCAAACAGAGATGTTGTCCTAACAGCCACCTATACCTAAAAAACACAAGGATGACTGACGGCGGACAGGCACATCAAGCCAGTGGAGATGGGGGAGGGTAAAAAGGCTGCTCTGAGGTGGAGGTAGGAGCAATACAAACCCCGGGAGAATGGCTCCGCAGAGAACAGCTGCTCCCTGAACCCCGGCCCGGAAACGTGTTTTCTCAACTGAGCCCCTTACTGGGAGGCAGAAGGCAGCGGCACTGTTTAACAGGAGGAAAGACTGCGCTTTGGAGACTGTGAATCTAGAGCCCAGTGCACAGGGGGGGCTCCTTTAAATGCAGAGCGAGGAACGTGTGTGTGTTCTGCCTTCGGATGGGTTGCTATCATATTCAGACACCTGGCGGACAGTGATTGGACAGGAGCATCCCTCTGGCCACCTTGTCTGTGAGCCAAGAAGTGTGTATGCGTGTGTGTCTGTGCGCGTGTGAGTGGGATAATCACATTGTCATTCTACAGCCACACCCATCCGTGTGTTTGGGCATTATGTGTGAGTGAAGAAGTTCGTCTCCAAGATGTCATTGCATCAAAAAAGCAGCAGCAGCAGCCAACCACTGGATGTACTATCTCAATGTGTGTGTTTAAAACAAGAGAGAAAACGAAACAAAAAAGGAACTGTACATGATGACGTGCTTTACAGGTTCTAAATATTCTGATATTGAAGAGTTCCGGAAAAAAATGGACGCAGTATTTTACTATAATGCTCTTATCTTCGGAGATGTATTTTGATGTGCATTATGACTATACAACATCATTGCGTCACTCTTGGTATATGTCAGGCTTTGTTGTAATTCCGAAATTAACAGAAAAAAATGAAAAAACTAAACTCTGTTCAAGAGTGTTACCCCATTTCAACTGTGTGCACATTCAATATACAGTAGACGACGCCATCATCACTCGACAGGTTGCAAATCGGGGCTCCGAGGGTCCAACCGGGAGTCAGGTCATCTCACCTCATATCTATGTACAGTTCAGAAGTATTACTGTTAAACATGGCCATCATGTATGATTATTTCACCCACAACAACATCGCAGAAAGACACACATTCACTCCAGATTTCATAACACTCCCGTCTGTTCGTGTATCTCAGATGTAGCCTCTTTCACTCTTCCATGCTATGTAACAACGCCCTGGACAGGGTGTGAGATTAAGTACTGGTCATATCAAAAAGAGACATATTTAAGTATTAGAGCATAAAAGAAAGTGCAAAAACGCCACACCAAACGTTCTCTTTTATGAAGCTCATTATTTAATGGTGTATATAAGTATTTGAAGCTGTTTAAATGTAAGATGTGATGTACTATTATAATTGTGTATAGTATTTCCTAGAGATGTTTATTTTCTATAAAATGGAATATGTTATTGCTTATAAAATGTTATTAAAAGAATCCATTGATGAAAAAAAATTACCTTTTTTGGGAATGTCACTTGTCATAAGTTGGAGCATGTCGTTTTATTGATTTCCATGTCTATTTGTTTGAAATCGATGACACAGCATCACTTTGTTTGAAATGTTTTTTGTAACGCCAATGTTAAATATACCAGCACCTTTCATGCTGCTATGACCAACGCCTGCTCTTTTTTGTCTTTCCTGAATACGCACTGACATCAACACCATTTGGATCTGCATGGCATCACCGGGCAAAGGGACCACAATGAGTCATAACAGTGTTCATTATCAAAATGATGTCAACACTTCCAATCTGGTTATAAACATATCAAGCAATCACATTTGAGAAATGAAAGCCTTATCTTAACAACCTAAATAATAAAGCAAATGATTACAGATAACTATTACCGATAGAAACACCAAAGGAGATTCAGTTCAGAATAATCACAGATTTTCTTTGGTCAAAACTTGTTCTTGCCTTTTTCATTCAACCACAAGAAGTGCATAATTTCGAGTTTGGAAAAGGGAGACATTTAATTATGTGTATTACAATTACCCCCATTACAATGGAAAGCACCACAGGAAACTGTAAATCCTTCCTTACAAAATGCTTTAATATTTACATCATAAAGAGATGAAACCGAAGAACAAGGAAGAGATGAAAATATATCAAAGTTAAAGAACACATGAATAACACCTTTAGACATTGCTATGTCTCATTCATCTCAATCCATCATCTTTCAGTCTTTCACATTAGTGACACTTTAAAAAACATACTCGTTCTGAAACAAAAACACATGCCAACGATTTTTTTCTTTTTCTTACAGTCCTTTAAAAATCAACAACAATGTGTGGTTCTCTAGGAACATTTAACTATAATGACTGAAAGAGCAAGTGTGGCTCTTCGTGTTGGAGCTAAAAAGGAAAACCAGTTTCACTACAGGCCCTCTTTGGATAAAAAACGAATCATTTGAAATGTTCTTCATTGTATAACTTGTTGCAAAAGTGTTCCTCTGCAACTTTATAGTGTTTAATCTTTGTGATGCCAGAATTGGACGCTGCCAATATGAAGAAAAAAAAAATCGTAGCTGCATACGTGTGCAACAGTGCAAAAGGTCAATTGAGTCAGACGATGTGACGCAAATAACTTGCACTTGATTTTGACACCCATTGCCATGGCAACACATTACAGTAACTCCATTATATGGGCCTGGAGAAAAGCTACCAAATAAACTCAGTTTAGGGGAAGAAAATAAGCATTATCAATCTGCTTTGTAAAATACTTCTTACAGATTATAAATACATTTTGAAATATGTACACGGCAAAACAAATAATGATCTCTATGAAAATAACTCCATAAAGCCACATTTCTATTTATCTCATTGAAATCAGCCTTGCAGGGCTAGTGCAGATTGACACATGGAGCGTCCAGTGGGTCACCTCTCCTGGCATCAAGTCAAACTTGATTCAAATAAACTTTAACACTTTGTGAACTGGCGGAGTGGCTTCCCACTGAACGAGCCCATGGGCGGACCAATCAAGTCCCTTTCCTCAACGAACAACTGACGCCTCACTCTGCGGCCAATCAGAGCAGCCCGCCACTCCAACCCACTGAGCAGTCCTGCTTAAGGTGCATTTATGTCGAAAAGATCGGGGTGGGACTGAATAAGTGCAGGGCAAATATCTCTTTCATGCTTCACTCTCACACACACATACACACACACTCACACACTCACTCATTCACACTGAACAGTCTACTTAGAGGACGTGACGGCTCCTCATTGTGGTCAAACTGTGGCACTGCAACCGAAAATGTTCTTATTCTGGTAATAATCCATAGCAACAAGAGTGTTACCTCTACACACACAGTGCGTCCTGATGTGGGGATTAGGTGTTGGCAGGGACAGTCCATGAGAAAAATCTGTCAGTTTGATATGAATCTGGATAGTTAAGTCAATCTGTTCAATAGCTGCACGCCAGAAATGCCAGAGAATGTGTGGCTGTGTCTCTGCTGATATTTTCTTTTTTGTCTGTGTGTTTTTGTATCTCAGAGATGTTTCTATATACAGTGTCCATACATGTCTCTCAGCCCCTCCCCAACCTTTCTGCTCTCTAGCTGTTGGTGACAGTAGTGCCGCTGCCCAGCTTGATGATCATTTGCTGGCAGTCGTGGAGGGTCCTCTTGTCTCCCAGCTTCTCCAGGGTGCGGGCAGCGTCTGCCAGCATGCCCACCCGTTGGCCGGGGGCCGAAAGGAAGGAGGGGGGAAGGTAGCGGCACGCCAGCATCACAGCCTCCGCCTGCTCCCGCTGGCCCGGCCGCGTCTCGCACTCCTCTGCACACAAAAACACAAAGAAACGTTGTTACCATGGTAATTTCGGAGGAGCTTTACGATGTACGATCAGCCACTGACGGGCAATCACACTGCAGCAGCTTCTTGTTTAATTACTGATGGGATTTAGTGTTGTGAACAATTGGACAAAATAGATTAGAAGCTGATTAGAGCTACGAATTACCGCCATTCAGTGTATCCCAGCTTTTATTTAAAACGAAGCAAGAAAACACACATCTAAAAACACTGCTTGGAGAAGAGCGGAATCCACAGTTGAAGTTTATCAGTAAGTTTTAAAAGTGTTTATTTGCCAACTGCTTTAAAGTTAATTAATTACAGCTTGATGACTCATTAATATAACTCGTAAAACAATGTGCAATTAAGATTATGTTATCATAGCCTCCACATGGCCTACAATATCTGAGTATAGTCGATACACAAAAAAAAACCTACAGATGCTGAACGCCTGAATACATCTTTAAAAATATGATGCCACCTTTAGTTGGTTTAATAGGCAATCCATAAATGTCAAATACATCAATAAACAGAATATATCCCATCTGGTAAATTAAGGTTTGTGGACAAACATAGAAATAGAACAGACATTTAGAGCAGCAAAAAGTTAACTAACAATTGTTGTTGCATAGTTGATGAAAATATTAAAACAAACACACACCTGTTTTGGCTCCGGTCGTTGCCCTGCGTCGCAGCGAGCGATCCAGGAGCTGATGTGTGCGGGTGGGACTGGCCCCCGCCATCAGCCTGGCTGTAGCTTCATGAAGGAACAACTGGAAAGAGATGAAGGGAGATAAATGAGGAGGAGGGATGGTGACTCATACACATATCCAGCTCTACCTCAGAGAGACTTTGAAGCCTAGTGAATAACGCTGCTAAACACTTGCCTCAGGGGTGTATGTGTGTGTGTTGTGTGTGTGTGTGTGTGTGTGTGGTGTGTGTGTGTGTGTGTGTGTGTGTGTGTGTGTGTGTGTGTGTGTGTGTGTGTGTGTGTGTGTGTGTGTGTGTGTGTGTGTGTGTGTTGTAACACCTCCCATCTAATTTCCACAGAGAATTGCACCGTGACCTGCCTGCAAATATGTGCACAGGAAGTATTTGGATGTATATTCTGGACGCAATGCACTTTTCTTAATGTGTTGCCATTTTGGCTGACTGTTTGCCATTCCAGCCCTTGATGCCTGTGCCTCGACACTTTAAAATCGGTTTATGAGGATTTTATGAGTCATGGTTTTTTTTTTTTTTATAAACTTTTATATTTATTGAATTTTTGTTTGCATGATTAGTCATTGTTTTCAGTGCTTGACAATAAAACACAGGAGTTGGTGTATTTATCTTGTTTTGTGTCTGTCAATTGTGTTTGGATGTCTGCTTTTGTGTTAGAGTGAGAGGAAATCAAAATGAACGATACAAAAGACAATACATTTCCTTTAAACTTTGCAGTACGTACTCTCCGCATGGCAGGTCTGAAGCTGTGTGCCAGTTTGCGTAGGGAGCTGAGATCTTGCTGAAAGCCTTGGAGCTCCGGTGGGGAGGCCTGGTGGACCCCTGCAGGGCCGCTGGTGCCCACCAACCCTGACCCCGCAGGACCGGCCCCCTGCTGCTGCAGGCGCCACACGTTGGTCCTCATCACCAACAGGAGATCACACAAGAGCAACTGGACAACCTAAAGAGAGAAATGGCCAAGAATAGGATACATTAAAATGCTATTGATGCAGTACAGTAACAGACTGATGACCTGGATAATGAAATTAGAGTGTAATTATTTTTTAAATAACATGGTAATTATTTTTATAGTGTTAATGTACACGCTAAATCGTGGCATTAATTGTAATTATAAGAAACAAACATTCAATACTCAGAAGGATAGCACAAAAGATCACAGAGATATTAGCCGGCTCCAGTCAAAGATGAAGGGCATTCTGTACCCTCATTATGTGTGTGTGTGTGTGTGTGTGTGTGTGTGTGTATGTGTATGTGTGTGTGTGTGTGTGGTGTGTGTGGGTGTGTGTGTTGTGTGTGTGTGTGTGTGTGTGTGTGTGGTGTGTGTGTTCTGCTGTTAGTGGGCCAGCTCTGTGTTGCACTGCAGGAACATTGCACTCCGCTGAGACACACATGCAATGCAACTACAATGCACAACAGCTCTGGCCGCAGACGTGCACACACTGTGAGCTACCTATCCACCAGCATCACCATCTGCTGAGCGCCAGAGGGGAGACCACCACCCTATCACAGAGGAGCTGCTGCAGGGGGATTCACACTCTGTGGGAAAGTGTGTGGCGTTGTATTGTGAAATGTGTGTGTGTACTAAGTACTAAGTAATTATGTATGGGCAATTTTCTCTGTTTACAATATATGCACACACATGTTTTGGCACATCTGTCACTCTGTGCATTTGCATTTGTTTGTATTTCTAATGCAAATGTGGTTGCCCTCATAAAACAAAAATATAATGAGCAGAGTGCCTGTGTGTGTGTGTGTGTGTGTGTGTGTGTGTGTGTGTGTGTGTGTGTGTGTGTGTGTGTGTGGTGGTGTGTGTGTGTGTGTGTGTGTGTGTGTGTGTGTGTGTGTGTGTGTTGGTGTGTGTGTGTACCTTGTCTAAACTGGAGCTGTGGCAGTGGGGTCCGAGGTTGAGGCTGTCCCGAAGCAGAGCGCTGGCCTTGTCGCTGTAGCTCAGACTCAGCTGGCAGTTTTCAGGTTTGGACAGCAGAGCCCGCACTGCCCTGAATGTGTTCAGACACGCCTTGGGCAGGAGACTCCTGACAGAGCGAGGGATCAGAGAGACAGAGGACACAGGTTAAAGAAGAGGAAGTGTGTGTATGTGTTCTCTGTGGAAAAAACCTGTGCCACACTCTTAGGCTGGCAGGGGAAGTTCCTGTGTGTTCATGTCAAACTCACTCTGCGTTCTGCAGGCTGCGCGGCAGGTGCTCAACAGTTGGGTACAGTCTCTCTGCTGCGGCGTCATCTCCTTGGAGCCAATTGATAATCACCACGGTAACCGAGGACCACCACTTGGAGTGGGGGTCGCAGCCTGGAAGTTGGAACAAAAACGGTGAAAAGCGAGACACCCACAGACAAACAAACAAATGCAAGTATTTGAATCCCCCATTGCCCACTTTCACATTTAACATGAATTAGAGTACGGGCACACACACACACACGGACAGCTGCTGTCTGTATTTTGACCTCTGAATCAATCCGTTTCACCCCTCTGGCGTAATCACAACATGCGGAGAGAAAGCTGCCATTTTGACGACTCCCTCATTTGGGAAAATTACTCCATTTAACATTTGGGCAACACGAACAAACTTCTGACACTGTGAGTAACCTGAGGCTCTGCCAAGAAAAGTCTCCTAATAAAATCCCTGCTCCCTCCCTCCCTCCCTCCCTCCTCTCAAGGTGATCACAGATTTGACAGCACTGAAGATAGATGAAGCAATCTAGTGGATGCCTCCCTTTCACAAGTCCCCTTTCGCTTAGATGTGTGATCATTGAGGACAAAGGAACGTGGAGGGAGTGTGCAAGTCAACCAAGTGGAAATGAGGTTACTCAATCTCGATAGTGTAAGAATTAACTTTATCCATCCACTTATTATTTTGCAAGCACATTAGGAAAATCAAACAGTCAGGGGAAGGTGACTGAAGGATGCTGTAAAGGCAAATTCAATTATCTCAGATAGAAAAGTAGTAATGAAGGAAGGAGCCCTAATCAAAAACTCAATGTGTTGATGGGACCAAGCAACAGAAGCAGTCTTAGTCAGTAAGAGTTTGGTTGCCATGGTTTAAAAATATGTTTTTAGTCAGTGTCTTTAAAGTGCTTGGTTTGTGTCTCCTCGTGTAAATAAAGGACAGGCACTTACCGGTCACAGTGGCCATATTGGAGCCGATGGCAAAGGACTGGGAGGTGGCTCCAGCAGCATCTGATGCACTTATCAACAGCTGGAGATACTCCAGGGCATCAGCATACTCCCTGAGGAGGGAAACACACTGAATGGTTATTCTCCACCACAAATATTACTACCAGTTCATTTTTTAGTTATGCTATCCTTTGTTTATTGTCCAAATGTAATGGTATACACATTTCAGTTTGGCAAACAGTATTAAAAACTGTTATTTTCTCACCCTTCTCCCTGGTCGGGACTCTTCTCTCCGTGAGGCTGAGCCACACAGTACAGAGCTTTCTCCAGTAGGTGTTCCCTGAAAGCCTGAGTCACCTGGGCCAGAGGATCCACTGTGAGAGCACCAAGAGATCATTAACATGAGGAATACAACTGTGTGCGTGTTCAAAACAGAGGTCAAGGCCACATGGAGTGTGTACTACATTTTTGTCTGCACTGACCAGTATTGCCCGCCTGGCTGTAGATGCTTTCTTTAGGAGTGCTGCGAATAGCCCAATCCCCATCCACAAAGAAGCGATGACCTAGAGGGTGACACAGCCACTGCATAGCTGGAGGAACGCTGCCGCTCGACGACAGGCACGCCTGGCGGGCGCTGCTCAGGAAAACACGCTATCGGGAATAAAAAACAAAGTTAAGTTCACTTTCATTTCTAACATAAATTGATTATGGAGAGAACAACAAAGCTTGTAGGTCACAAATTATGTTTCCTCAGGTCCCAAGGTCATGTTAATGAGACACGAGCCAAACATAACCTCTAAATGACTTGCTGTTAAGTGAATACTATTTGAACTCTAAACAGAATAATGTGCAAAAGCGTCATTCTGACAGCATCCAAGCATAAAATATTCAATGATATATGTCAAACGTAGCAATTGGCTTTGTGCATGTGCAAACTAAGGGGACTTACAGAAGTAAAATGCAGGATCCTTGGCATGCTGGCTTTGACCCGTAGAGCTGCGGACACGTAGACCTCAGCCAGACTGGCTACAGGCAGACAGGAGCCAGCACACTCTGCCAGGTTCACTGCACTCAGTGCCATGTGCACTGCTGACAGGTGGCTGCCATTCAGCTTACCTGTACGCACAGAAATAAGACAAGAAAATGATATGTATATGTTTTGAATATATATATATACACAAGTGATAGAATAATCCGGAAAAGGCTTTGCAACGTAAGCCAATAAACCTTTTTTCTTCTTATCATCATAAGCTGATGGAGCTTTAGTCACCTGATATTCTGCCACTACAATTAGCCACCAGATAGTGTGCACCGATTTAATTTAGAAACAGTGTTTTCCCACCAACCCACCTGTCATGTGAAGCTGGTGCAGGCGGTGGTAAACCAGGGCGGCGTCCCGGCTGCTTTTGCAGGCGTCCTCCTTCAGCGGGCGGTCAGACCGCAGCCCTCCTGCCCTGGCAGCCAACCAGCGGCCCACCCAGAGGCGCTGGAGGCAGAACCTTAGCAGGGACCAGAGCGCAGAACAGGCCAGGTCCAACTGGGAGATGGGTAACGGACGACCAAGAGCCTTTAGACACGTCCACAGATTCTGACTGGCCTGGGCGAAATCTCCCTGGGGAGGAAGAAATAAGAAGAGATTAAATGAAACTCCTCAGGAAGAGTGCTGGCATGTGGAGCTATCCTTTGGAATGTAATGTTTCTTCAAAACGTTTTATCTGTGTGTATTGAGTAAAAGGAAACATACTCTAGCCAGGTCCAGGTCAGCCTGCTTGCGGTGCCTCCAGAACAACACAGAGGATCCAGAGTGTGGTCTGGTTACAGGCTCTCCATACACCAGCAGTCGGACCAGAACCCCCGACACCAGAACACCGTTCACCAGCCACACCAGTAAGGTTGGCAGCATCCAGTCCATCCAGCCCCACGACTCCGCTGCAGAAAACACCTTTCATTTAATATTTTGTAGTCATCATTTAAACTTAGACCAACATTTCAAGATTGTTGAAGTCATTATTGTCTAATCTAAATTGTTACTTTAAATAAAGTATGTAAAACTTAGTTTACCGTTTACAGTAAACTGGGTTTTTTTTCTGTTTGTTTATTCCACAAGTCAACTTGAATTGATGTTTTGATTATCATCAAGGATATGCTAGCTCCGGTTTCCTTCGCGTCTGATGTGAGACGCCATGAAATACAAAACGAACAAACAAATGGTTGATTTCAAATATTGAAATATTTTGTAGTATATTTTGCTAATTAGTTAGCATAATTCAAGGAGAACTTTTAAATTCAAGCATATTCCTTACATTATTGTTAAAAATTCCAGAAAAATTGAATATATGTTTTCCACGAAAATCATAACATGAAGTAGGGCTGCTCGATTATGGCAAAAATCATGATCTCGATTATTTGGGTCAATAATTGATATCACGATTATTAAAAACGATTATCCATTTACTTTGAAAACATCAATTTATTGAAAAAGAAAATGTGTAGTATGTTTTTAACAGTTGAACTTTAAGTATAATTCAATTGAAAAATAAAAATAAAAATAAAAAATTGAAAAAAATGTGTATTTAAATAAAGATAATCGTTTTATTTCGATTATGTTGTTTTCATAATCGTTGCAAGCCAAAATCGTAATTGCGATTAAAATACGATTAATTGAGCAGCCCTAACATTAAGTCAGGGCCCTTAAATTTCCGAGCAGCTCATTTCTGTGACTCTCTACTGACTTCATTCTACCTGCGATATCCACACCCAGGACGCTCCTTCCTGTGTGAGGTGTGGCTGCTGAGCTTCCAGCTGAGCTGCTGCCGGATGCGCAGAGCAGGGCAGCCAGAGGGTTGAGAGAGAGGAAGAGGAAGGTGAAGGCGCACAATGCCATGCGAGAACGGTCCAACATGCCACCAGCGCTGCCTCCTGCTGCGGATTTGTCCACGATGCCCACAGTAGGCTGCTGAGTTGAAGAGAGACAAGAGAGATACATTTATATAAGCAAACATAATGATTGACAGAGACTGTAACGTCATATTTTATTCTGTTTATGAAGTACAATGGTGATGGCCCTGATTCTAAATATGGCATGAATCATGCAAAGCTTTAATACCTTAGTGTCCTCCACCATCGGACTGTCGGGCTCTGAGTCACTGCTACAGTGAGAGAAAGAGGTGGGGGAGCCCACGTCAGAAGCAGGTGGGGTGGGCAGCTCATTCTTCACATCAGCCGGTGTATCGACCTCCATGGCAACCAGGTCTTTGAGAGACTCTGAAGAAAGGAAAGACGCGGAGAACAGTTAGAAGGTCAATCAGCGGGGCAACAGTAAAGACATCTTCAACACTCAATTTCATCTACTCAGACGCTGTAGAGGACTGTTTTCATTGCTGTCAATTCAGGATAACAGTAGCTAACTAAGACCTCATCACAAAAGGTCAACTGAATGACTTCAAGAAATAGAAATTAATTGTAGAGACCTGTTATGGAATAAAGAAGAGCGACAGGTTTTAAGCACGTACTGTTTTTCTGGGCTGCCATTTTAAACGCCATGTTCTCCTGTTTGAGCTTCTGGTTGGTCGACTGCAGGAAACGGATGTAGTCGAGGGTTTTCCTCAGCACTGCAGACTTGTTGAGCTACAAGAAAGAAGAAACATCACATTATAAGCTTCTTCCTCTTTTCAATGTTGATTGACAGATTTTTCTTTGACAAGGATATATTGTAATGCAGATAAATATCTTTCTTACCTTGGCCTCGGAACCAGCCACCAGATCTTTGAGCTCGAGAATTTTGTCATTAATAGAGGAGCGGTAACGCTTCTCAATTGCATTGTGGGCTGTGCGCTTCTCTCCCTTGTGTGGCACGCCAAACTGCTTGCCGCTGATGGCAATGCGGTTAATGGGCATCTTATCAGTGTCCATCATGACTGGCACCGTGGTCAGGATGGTACCACCGCCCATAAAGGCCTGGAAGGGCAAAGACCGCTAAAAATAGAGAAAGACAGTTCCATAAAGTATGCACAGTAAATCACATTTTGATTATTGTATGAAGTCAGGGTTGCATTTGATGTGCCTACCTGCAGTGAAGTGCTCTGTACTGGGGTGGTGCTGGACAGGGAGGTGGAGGAAGCCATAGTGGTCAGCAGCAGAGACTCCGCCTTGATGAACTGCGGCTGCAGCAACACCTGAAAAGATACACACACAAAATAGACAAAATATCAGTATAGATACACAGTTCTGCTCTTGGCTCCGTAAAACACAAACAATGAGTACACTGAATTTGATTTGCATGTAGAAGTACATTCAGGTGCCAGTCTGAAACACTTACAGGTACTTGCTGCATTTGCTGCATTTGCTGTACTTGCTGTACTTGCTGCACTTGCTGTACTTGCTGCAATTGCTGTACGTTGGGTGCGATGGTTTGCAGCGGCGGGCTCACTGACGTGGCCATGAGGGGAGACGTGGCGGTCAGCCCTTGGAGCTGAGCCTGGATGGTCATTGGCTGAACACTTGGAGGCGAGGATGACAGGATGGTGGTGGGTTGGCTCACACTGCTGGGACTGGCAGCTGGAAAATAGTTGCAAAATATTATTTTAACCTTCATTCAAGGATGTATAATTGCAATATCCACATTTTATAACATGCCTTTTAGAAACTTGATAATGCAATTCAAAGTTCTAATGTAGTTCTACAGTGTATTGAATCATTGGATAACACCCTATTTATGCAACAACAAAAATACCCCTATATCCTTACAATATAAATATGTTTGAACAGTCAGATTCCAGTACTCGAACAACAAACCTCTACTTTGACTTTTTGCAGTTGAAAATCATACAAAAATAAAGAAAAGACCAATCATTACATTGCATCAGTGGATGGTATCATCTTATTTCTGCTTTAAGCGCAATCTTTAAATAGTAACTCAGATTAAGTTGATATATATCAGATTTTAAAAAATCCAGTATTTGTACTCCTGTGATGTGGCACATTGTGAAATATTGTTATGATCTTTGAATCTTAAATGACCTTTCACCTGTTACATCCTTAAAATATTTTATTAGCTACAATTAATCAGATAGAAATAAATACTTGTTATTATTGGTTTTAAATGCAACTCTATTACATTTGACACAACATTATTTTCCTGGGTTTCTCTGTCAATAGGTGAAATACAATCCCACTGGAAGTAAGTGTCAGCAGCATTCAGTGTGTAATCTTTTGTTTCTTATCAGCTCTATCTGGGTTGGAATTTACAATCACCTGTCAGTAAGACAAACGTGGAGTTTTAAAAAATAGTAATAAACATTTATTGCATCCAAGACATTATAAAAATAATGTTTATTTTACTATAAAGCATTTTTATTTAGCTCGCAGACTGTCACACCGCAGAGCAAAGTCTATAAGATTAGGAATTGGATTAATTTAAGGTTGAATGACCTAGTGTCCATTATAAATGCAATACACTTTGCTGGGCAGTGAGGTTACATTAGGGTGTCATTTATGATTATTTTGGAAAATGTCTTGACTTTACATTTATAAATTGCACCACATGCAAAAGCTAAAAACCAAAAAATGAAGCATTGTCCAAAAACTGAAACTGCTGATCCAAGTATGTCCTAAAAATGTCCATAACTAAATAGAAGCTCCTCTTACCACTGCAATAAACCCTTATGATGATTAAAGAGTGCTTACTTGTGTAGCTGTTCACGGTGCTATAGTTGATCAGGATCTGTTGGGACTGAGGCTGGATATGAAGTGCCTGCTGCTGGGGCTGAGGCTGAAGCTGGGGCTGAGGCTGAAGCTGAGGCAGGGGCTGGGGCGGAGGAGGAGATGTGGGGGCTGGCGCAGTGAAGATGGCCTGGGGCGTGGAGGTGAAAGCTGGGTTTGGTGTTGGTGATCCATGAGGTGAAGCTGCCTTTGACGGGGCCGACGGGCTGAGAATGGGTTGTGGCTGCTCCACCTGGGGCTGTCTGAGGGCCTGGGCCTGTGGGGGGGAGGCCGGCTGAAGCCTTTGTGTGGAGTTGGGTACCTTGGCCAAGGGGGACAGCTGAAAGGTGGGAGGCTGGAAGGCCTTGTCTGGGGTGGAGGAGCTGCGGGTGATGGGAGGGCCCAGGAGTGCATCCAGGTGGGGGCTACTGCTTAGGATGGAGGAGGAAGGTGGAGGTGGAGGTACAGAAGTGGTGGTGGTGGTTGGAGGGGAAGGTAAGATGATAGACTGGGTCAATACAGGAAGCTCTTGGGTGGGAGGGGGCACTGTGTATGGGGGGTTATCAAACAGTCCTCCAAACTCCATGTCCTGGTTGTTGATGAGCTGTAGCATGTCTGAAGAGAGAGAGAAATTCACAACTATCATCACTGCCATTGACTTGCAATATGTTTCAGTTGCAAATTGGTTCTAAACCAATATTTACATACATGTTTACAGTATTAACTATATAAGAAAGGGAGAGAGCCCTCATAAGAAAGCTACAGAATAAAATAGTACATTTTCAAAATGCTTTAATCACTGTATACAAAAAATAACTAATGCAAGCATCAATTACAAATAATAAATGCTGACATACAGAGTAAAAACATAACAAAACTGTGCACAAAAGACCACCCAAGCAACAGATTTCAACCCCTGTGCAGTCATACTATTATTATATTGCTGCAGTTATGGGTGAAGGCAGTACAAAAGACGAGCAGAAAACACTCATGTATTGTGAAAAAAGAGTTGTGAAAGTAACATGATTTTGGTCTTGAATATATGAACATTAGATATCTTTAAATTATCCATAAGGTATTTTTCCTATATTGAGTAATGAGCTTGAATAACAATGGTTCAAACTGTATAATATTTAAGGTGCATTCAAGGCACTGTTAGATGTATTACTCTTGAAAGATGCTAAATTAACCAAATGTTTTATAATCTCCCAATTTGATCTGATGAAGTGGCACACATAGCTGAAAAATAAAAACTGCGTGTATGTGGTATCTGCAGTGAAACCATAGCAGTGAAACGCAGCTCTCTGGAATTACAGTGCACTGTTTTGTATGAGGTGATCGCTCTTGTCCAATCAGAGCGCGTCTCAGGGACTTGCTATGCCGATCAGCTCAAGACAGGGAAAAGAGCGAGCGCTGTCTGTGGCTGCGCGCGAGGTTACCATCGAGCAAAATCACACAGGGTTACTGTCGGTCAAATTTAGGAAGGTGACGAGTAGGTCTGCAGGATGTGCTTTACCGAGTAGAGTTTACGCAGTGTTGCTTTCACAAATAACTTTTAACAATAACATCTGGAAAATCCCAAGGAAAACAATATTATAATGGCTAATTGAACAATGGTTTCTTGAATATAACATCAAACGAGTGATGTGAATACCATTATGACACATACATAAACAGTTGAATTTATTAAGATTTGCACTAGCTTTCAATATAAAAAAATAAATAAACGTGTAAGAAGAATATCACCATTACACATTCATAAACAGTTTAATTAATTAAGATTTGCACTAGTTTTCAATATAAAATAATAATAAACGAGTAATGTGAATATCACTATGACACACATATAAGCAATTGATATATTAAGATTTGTACTAGTTGAAAATGTTGAAAGATATTACTACAAACGTAAATAAGCACGTGTTTAAACAGGAATATGAAATGTTTCATTGGAGCATATTGTAAGAATAATACTTTTAAGACACATTTTCTACATATCATGTGTAAAGTCGGTCAACCGAGGCGGTGTGAACCCATGAAGGAGGAATGAACGGCAGTAACCCCTGTCTGTGGAGTTGGGGGCGGGGCGCACGACCACCTAGCTGCACGTTAGCCTCACCCACTAGCATTAGAATACCCTCTCATATATTAGGTTAGAAAGATTGCACGATAGCATTCGTTCCGATAGTACAAGAGAACAATGTAAACAAGACCGCCTTTCACCTCAGAACCGAAGCAAGCCTCTAAATAAATGAGTTAGCTGAATAGAAGCTAGTCTAGCTAATGATGAAAGCTACGTTGTGAACTGAAACATGTAATAACCACTGGTAGGGCTTTAAACTCGTATACATGAGATGTATATTACATATTAGGAGTAAAACACATGATGCAAGCCAACAAAACACACATAGCATGCAGAAGGTTAATTTATAAGCAGTGTTGTTGGTTTAGCTGCAAACCTTAACACGACTGGATTAGCTAGCACACACACTGTCACGTTTCTTACCATCAATGTCGCTTAGGAGAGCCGTGTCAATATCATTCGGGTCATGAAGCGATAGAGTTGGATCCAAGTTATCCAACGAAGGATCGTCAAAAGACATGCTGTTCATCTTTACTCTTGTGTGTGGCTCCAATGTAGACTTGACTGGCTGTAGAATCGCTCAGAGGAGAAACACTTGTCACGTCCCTACATTTGCCAAAACGTCCGATCCAGAGTCTACCTGAAACAACGTGAGCTGCAACTTTTTTATTGTGTGTCAACTAACTGCTCACTCCTACCCCCATGATCATGCAGGGAAACTTGTCAAACCAAAGCCAAACACTGGAGCTCATTCAGTACTAACATGCTTACAGAGGCAGCCTGGAGAACCCACCCCGATCAGGCGCGACAGCCAATCACTGCCCGAGTACCAGATTCCCACGTCTCCTGTTTCTCAGGGTTGTTTTGATTATTTGACTGAAGGTGACAGCAGCATGTGGAGCTCATGCAGCGAGGGAAGAAATACTATTGATTCAAGACATATTACTCTAGTAAAATAGAAATGCCACAATCCAAAAAAAATTATATACAAGTCAAAGTCAAGATTCAAAATGTTACTGAAGTAAAACTAACACTGTTTCCCTCTGAGATGCAATGGAATAGAAGTATAACGTATTGGATAATGGAGAGACTATTGTAAAGGACAATTTTGTCCAAAGTGTAAACAGTACTTGCGTGGGTAAATTAACCTATCAATAAGCATGTTATAGTACAACAACACACTGGTATACTGGCTCCAGAATACCTAAACATATCTATTGTAAAAGTATTATAACATTGTTATCTACTCTGTTTACATGTCATGTGTTGTATATAAAATCAAGCACACTGTGTATTTTCAGGGAAACAGCATGGATTTGTTTGGTTTATTGTGGGCTTGACCCTAACAGCCAATGAGAGCCAAGCAGGCGTGAGCTACTGAAAGCAAGTTTGTTTGACTCACACCAGCGGCTCTTCCTGTGGAGCCAGTGAAACCGACCAATGAGAAGCTCAGGAGCCGAGTGGGGTGATCTGACATCACATATCTGGGTAAGTGATTACATCATGTGTTTCTATTTTAGCAGCAGGGGAAATAACCTGAAGAAATATATATGAAATACCAAATCTAATAATTCAGTGTACAGATAAACTTCAAATTTGTCTTTGCAAATTAACACTTCAAGTAAACAACAAGCACATATTATTAAAAATGTAAATAAATGGCAAGGCACACTTTATTTATAGATCACCATCAGCTAAATTAAAGCTATGATGTGAAAACACTGAAAACAAAAGGGGGACACCACAAAAGCATAGTGGGGAAATAGGTCAGTGACCTAGAGTAGCACTGCAAAGTTGTTGTCAGTGACGGGATGTTAAAAGCCTGTCAGCCTGGTATTGTTGTTGATGGGGTGTGTTGGTGTAAAGGAGCATGTCTTATTCACTTGATTTGGGAAATCTGCCACTTTGCTAGAAGTCCATTCATAGTGTATATGTTTGGTGAAATATATACAAAGCAATTACTAATTCAATTGTTTTGCTATAGTAGAGATTTAAGAGTTTTAAACAGATGATTAATATCAACCACCAACATATTATTAAATAACTCACATGCTCCCACATTTAGAGATGTTGTGTGCTTGCAAATGAACGTAAAAATTCAAGATGAAGTTGCTTCCAGACTGGATCGAGAAACTTCAGTCAATGCGAAATGAAAGGAATTTACATGTTTACCAAAACAAACATTTGAACAAATGAGAAACGAGACGTAATAACAGTAGGAGTTAATTTGTGAGATTGTTTTGAAAGGTAAATTAATGTGTAATACACTGAATATATTTTTTGTAAATTAGAAAATTAGGTGATTAACAAATATAAAAATGAAGGCAAAACACTAGAAAATATGATATAGGGGGACTTTTGTGTAAAATTACAATTCATTTTTAGTTTTGTCTTTGTCATTTTCAGTAAATCTAATGAGCATTGTAACAAACCATTAATGTAAACAGGGTAGGCAAAAGTAAGTTATTGCTATTCTATTTGAACAGAGTGGATCTTATGTACATGAACCAACATGTGGGTGGGGGGCGGGGTGTTGGGGAGGCTCATGTGACAATGAATGGTCAGTACAGTGCAAGATTACGGTTGGGTTGCATCAGCATGTGTGTGAGGAAGTAGGAAAAGGAGAAAATGCTTGAAATGCAACCTTTTACTGTAAAATAACCACAAACAGTTGTGAGGTAGCGCTCACACATTGCTAGTGTTTTATTGGGCAGTTACATACGTGCATTAGGTCAAACAAAATCTGACCGTTAGTAATGGCAGCAGACAGCACAGCCACACTGGCATGGAAACAAAACTAGCCTCTCTTCCAAGTCCACAAACATCAGCTGATTGATCGGCTTCATCAGTATTAAAAGACATTCAGTAACCATTTTGAGATAGCCAAAAATCAGAGGAATACATGTTGCAATCAGGACTCAAGCTTCATAAAAGCAAGTTACACAAAACAATCCGTTACAGATCAAGAGATACTAAACACACAAACTGAAAAATACTCAAGTTCCCTTTTAAAGGATCTCATGTTACATTTTTAATATTACTTTGTTCAGCCTGCAATTGTAGAAGGTTGTTTTAAAGTGAACACAATGGTTGATTGTAAATGTAACGCTATTATCTCAGTTACCTGGCAACCATATTAAACCTGTATAACCACATGCATTAAACAAAAAGTTAAAGCTCATAAATCATTAATCTTACTCAACTAAAATACATGTCAATATTTAACATAATGATTATGCAGACACAGAATTGTACAATGTCACCATTGCAATTATGTTAACAACGTATAAGAAATCAGGAATGTTTCCCTCTATACGGACAAGTAATGTATGAATTAAGCTTCTAAAAATGTGGGATGCCCTTTTTAAGAAAGCTTTTGGTCTTTAATGGACAAAAGGAATAAAATCGTTCAAGTTTTCAAGTGCAGTGCATCAGTAAAACAAACCAGGGCATCAGCAAACATTGGAATGACAACAGGATTGCTTTTTGCATCAAAGTGTGATCTTAAGTTCAACACAGACAAACTCCTGTCAGAGATACTTTGCTGAAATCAGACATGGACAGGAGCCGATGAATAATGCTGAATGAAAAGAAACGAAGAATAAGTTTGCCTTTGCCTGCACAAATCAAAGAAAGTATTGTGTTTGTTTGCTGCCCTCTTCAGCCTCAACCACAAATAAATACATGATAAAGGACCTAAACATGTTTTTACATGAACTACAAAAAATACAATCAGGGGATGAAATGACACATAAACCTCTCTGGATACGATCCATAAGCCAATACATGTGTTATAACTAAAATTGCTATATTATGAGGTATATAGATTACATAGTTTATGGTAAATTAAGCTCTTTCTTTACAGATACACACTTTACAGTAGTGCAATATTGTAAGCTATACATTTTGTATGCGAGTTGATTATGGCGCCACCACAAAGCTATGCTGCTAATTTAGATGCCATATTCCATCCATCTATAGCTCATTATTACTATTCTTATACGTTTTTGTAATCATTAATTGAACCCTCTATCAATCCACTTCTGTGTGAACAGCGCTACGATTACAGATACAAAAGTTATGTGCAAGACGAAGTCAATCTTAAGACCTTTTACCATCGCATAGAAAAATAGTAACCATCTCGTAAACACAAAAGGACAAAATACAGTTTTTGCTTCAAAGTGCAGACATTAATATAGTAGGGGAAATAACTGTTCGTGATCCCTTAACCTCTATAACACATGAACATGATTTCTGTTCTCCAGGTTCATTTCAGAGCTAGTTGTTCATTAAAGCCTTACTATTCTTTGGAATGGCTAAAAAAAATGTGTAATCGTTCAAAAGCAGCCAACTAATTTATCGTAGCTTAAATACTTAATGGGGCACGACCATCCCTATAGCCATTTAAATTACATAACAGAATCCTAACTGGTGCTTTTTAGATTTGTTGTTTTGTATTCCCTTTGGTTAGAGGAATGCTGGCATACACTCATCAAGAGTAGCTATATATATATATAGTTTAGCTATTATATCCCTTGTTAAATTCAGCCTGCTTACATACATTTTTTGTCCATACTGCTTCAGTTAATATTACCACATGTTGCCGTCCACACATCCAGTGTTAAAAGCGTTACTAAAGCTCTAACTGGAGTATTTGCAGAGAAAAGAAAATGCCTGGATCAACCATAACCACAGCGCTAGTAGTACGTCATAGAACACATCTTTAAAACAATAAATGCATACATTAGCAATTAGCTGAATGTAGTGAAGCAACATAATATAATCCCAATTGTATGCTTCTATACTGACTCAATTCATGGACCTACTGTGAATCTTTCCATTCATTTCGCAGTAATATACCACATTTAAAAACCACATCTGACCAGTTAGGTTGTCTTCCTTTGGTGGAGTGTTACAAATGAGCTGCAGGGCCGCGAGTAATACATCCCATAGTAACAGATTAATACATCCATATAGAGTAAAGCGCAAAACAGTTGTGCACAGTAAACATCTCTGCATGTTAGAGCAACACCGTGGCAAGAGAATGACAAGGAGCTGGAGATAGCTTGCTACCCCACTGCCAGTTAGCGATGAAATGGGACAGGAGGGACTGTTTCGGAGGGATCATTTAGGACGAAGACCTTTGGATGCCACCGGAGAGAGATCCAGGGTCTACAGTCTACAAGGCAAAGAGGGCGTCCTCCGTCCGCTCGGCCTTCTTGTGGGAGCCATCAGCGGCACGAGCAGGGTGAGCTCCCGGGGGAGACGGCAGGGAGTCCGAAGCTATTGCTCGCTCCTCCAGGAACTTGTCGAATTCTGAAAGAAACACATTCATAAAAAAGGGGAATGAACACAATTTCACACATGTAGGAGTTCATTGAATATACGCAATCGTGATTCTATACCTTCACTGGTCACCCCTTCCTCAGCAGCATCCCCTTTCTAGTGAGAAGAGAAAAACACCAGTAGATAATGTGCACATTTTGGTTTTATGAATGGAGTTTTCTTTGTTTTAGGAGACAGTGATAAACCTTTGTGTTCAGTCAGCAACACAGCAGGCTCTCTGGTACACAAGAAGTAACATACAAGTCAGATGCAAGTTCACACAAATCCATACAAAGTCGCTTATGAAGGGTCCGTCAATCATGCATTCTTCCACACTTCCACTCAGGCAACGACAACCAGTAGCCTCCTTAAACCCAACTCCAAAACCTCCACGTGCTCGTTTACAAAGCTCATAGCAGCCTTTTTCACTTGACTATTGTTAGCACTATGTTAGCAGTCAACCTCACGATAAACTGTTATTCAGCATTGGTTAAAGTACATTAGATTACAGTGAATGAAAGGATGCCAAGTGAAAGGAAACTAAAGTCAAATGTAGACAGTGATGTGAGATGAAATGTGCTCTCCAAGAAAAACAAAACCGAGAACAGAAGAGAGAGAAAAAGAAGGGGCAACGTATAAATCAACTTAAAGAAATCTCACCACGTCAGCACAGAGCCACTCCTCTATGTCATCCATGACAGAGGACTGCGGTACTGGGATCTATGGAGCAAAGCCATGGACAAACCAACGGGCAGCACCAAAGCCACACAACAGAAAGACACCCAAAAAAGACAATTGGAACACAAAAAACAAACAAGAATTGGAATCACCAAAGGAAGAATATGATTAAACTCAAAATGAGATAAAAAGAAATAGCTGAAAAGACACACTCAGCCCCTCTCAAGTCTGTGCTCGCATTGTTTTACCATGAGCAACAACCTGCCACTCAGCTGTCTTCACTGAGAACAGGAGTTTCCAGGTTGTGTTTTGCTCTCATTAGTTGCATGATGCTGACATGGCTTAACAGCTGCCGACTGATGTCACACAGCAGTGTTAATTTTTCCACATCATTAGTTAATCAGCGAATCACTTGAACGTGATTAGGAGATTGATTGGATGGGAAAAGCTTAAAGCACAGGGACTATCGAGAGGCAGGGTAATCCCACGGCACACACATATGTGGAGCACACACACACACACGCAAACACACGCTGCATTGCATGAAGTAACTGTGATGATGTGATGAAGCCATGTCAGGGTGTATGGTGTGGGTGTGCACCAAATGATCAGACAGTGAATAAAGACTGCTGGGAAAGTGTGATGCATTGTGTGCTTGAAAAAATAGGACATTTTAAAAGTGGCTTAAGCTAAAGTCCATACATTTGGGAAAGCTACTTGTATGCTTTTTGTTCACACAATACTCAAAAGTCTTCCACATCCTTTCACTGCCTATGCGTTGAAGTCAAAGTCCACATGTGACATCGACCTGATATCAAAGTTGAATAAAAGAAAAAACCGCTTTCCTTTGACCCGGTGAAAGACTACAAAAACACAGTTGGGGTTTCCTCTTGAGACAGAGTTTACGCAATGAAGGAGCGTTTCAGAATAAAAAGCCAAGGCAGTGGGGCAGTGAAAGTCATCCATGAGAAATAATAAATAAAAATACATGCAGGGGGATTAAAAGCTGTAGAAAAGTGTGTGGAAATCACAAAAACGACACTGCTAGAAGTTCAAAGTGTAATCTTTTTTTAGGCAAATATACAGTCATAACAGCTACTCCATTGTTACAGTGTTACAACTAGTGATTCACTTGTTAGTTACTTCATGTGTTTATGGTTAAGATGAGACGTGTGAGGTTCTTGTTAGCTATATCTAGTGTATTATCTAGAATCCAGAGACAGTTAGAAGACAACTGACAAATACCCTCAAAACACAGCAAGACGCATCCCTTTGCCAACTTGTTTGGGATCGTAATGATTCAACTTGCTGTGTAGCGGTAGTATCTGTACTTCCCTGCTGTTTTAGTATGTGAGTGTTAAGGGATGAATCTAGGTGATGACAGTTCCTGGTGACCCATCAGGCTCATTAACCAAACCATAGAGGGGCGGCATTAAAAGTAGGAAGCATCAATTATGGGTGTAGTGTTTAATGTCCAAAATCGTGCAAAATGTCGCAATAGAAAAAGCCTGTTGATTGATTTAGAAAGATTGCCTGCAATAGCCATATTCAACTAATAAAACAGATGTGAAATAAGTAGCTCCCTAATGCAAACAGTGAATCATAATCAGCACTAAAGGACAAATCTCTTAAAGGGATAGTTCAGATTGTTTGACATGGGGTTTTACATTCAGTATAGACGACATCATCACGCGTCCAGTTTGGAGAATCAGACAGGGAAGTTAAGCAACGTACTTCTGTATAGGGAGACGGCAGGAAAAAACACTTTAGCCACTTGAATATGGTCTGTTTTTAAGTGTCTGCTACATTTTGAATATTTCCTGCGAGGTCAAATTGTTGTTTTTATTAAAAAGGAGTCTGGTGGATTTGAACAGAGCATTGAGTATGGCTTTAGTTCCTAGTCACAAATAGATGTCTCGTGGCACGGTAAAGCTGAACAAATATCCTTCAAAGTGAACACGTAAACTGATATTGATTATTTTTTAGGTGGCCATAATATGTTTTCTGCTGCCACCGTCCACAGTAGTTCTGTCTATTTCTCCAAACAGGTGGTGATTATTAATCGTCATATTGTTTTTCATTTTTTACTTATTGTGTAATTCTTTTCTCACTTTATCTGCTGTTGTAATCGTGTAAATGTCAAGGGACAAATAAAGGATTTCTTATTCTGATTCATATATTGCCCTACCATATAAAAACTTGTCATAGAGATTCTTAGGAGGATATTCTTTCTGGTATGGCTTGTATGAGCATTCCAGGACAGAGCAGTGAGATGAGGCTAGAAATAAGAGCAGCTCATGCGGGTTATGGAGCAGGGGTGATGGATGACACGAGGGGGGGGGGAAGGAGGACACACTGAGGATGGAGTCCTCACCATTCCTTGGGTAATAAGCCAGCTGTCTATGGGCAGCTCCTGATCTGCTGGGTTATCATCCCCTTCTACCCTCAGCTGAATCAACAACAGAACAACACCTTACACAAGAGAAGAAAGGTAGCAAGCCCCACCACAGCAGAGCTCACAGTGCAGAGAGAGACAGAGGAGAGGTCAAATGTGCAAGAGACAGCTTTCATTTCAAAGTGGCAGAGAAGGAGAGGAGAACGTAAAAAAAAGACGAGGAAAGGATCATTCCATAAAGATGAAAATGAGGAAAATAAAAAAGGGGAAACAAGACTTTGAACTCCCTCAAGAAAAAGCTCAATGTAAAGTAACTAAAGTAACTAAAAGAGGAATGCGCAATCCCCACTGTGTGTGTGTGCTTGTTTGTGTCTGTGTGAGTGTATTGCAGTTCATATTTCAGAGCCGTCTGTTTACATGGCGATAACAATACAAATATATTGCAGTGTGTGCTCGGACAGGAAGAAAGACTACAGAAATCAAAAGTATGGTGTATTCAGTCACGAGATAATTAACGCTGGAAGTCATATTTAAATAATATTTTCAGTCGCTCACTTATATTTACATATAGGATCACTGCACACAGGACGAATGTCACTGCAGAACACACAGTATCACAGACCATCACATGCAGGGAGTGACCGAGGGCCGAGGACAGAGTGGATCGGGAAAGGCTCACCGTCAGCCATGTAAACAACACCCACACTTCAAATATGGGTGAAAGCTGTAATAAACTACATGCATCAGCGTACTCACCCCCCCTGCATTCTGCTGTCTCACATCCAGAGCTGAGGCAAGGCCGCCCAGAGCCTGAGGGTCCTCGTACTTTACACTGTGTGCCAAAACATAAAAAACATAGTTAAGATAGGTAGGTAGTAAAAAAGAAAATACTTATAATATGTGTTGCCATATTGCCCTTATTAGGACGTACAGTGCAGAAAGACGGAGGGGAGAGATTTGGTCAGCAGGGATAACACCTTAGCCCCCAATAACCCCAAAACAACCTTAAGTAACTCAAACTAAATCCAGGACTGGAGAAAAGGGGAAGAACGACCCAGTTTGAGGAGAAAAAGTAGTCTAAATTGACAATAAGCCAATGGTTGAGACAAGCCCACTTTTTGGCATTCTTATCAACTGGGAAACTTGTCTCTCTTGCCCCTTAATTTAGAGCTTCAATTTGCTCCACCTGTGTGTTCAATTTGAAGCAAGAAATAACACGTTTTTATAGAGATAAACACCCCTACCCTGGAGGTTTTTGAAACTAATTTGGCAAATTCAATAAGTCAATGTAGTCAGAGCAGGTTAAGAGACAGTGGGCAGATAAGATGTTTAAACTTCAGCACATTGAACATCAGAGACCAAAAAAGTACCCATGGGTGGATTTTGTTTTAAATGTTAAAAGGTGGTTATGAATATCCCTTTAATTGAAAATAAATAAAACCCTGAATAATAACATGAGAGGATCTAAGCTGCCCCAGAAACGAAATAAAATAGAGGCCTACTTTTTGCGCTGATCAGCCAGAGAGCTGGTCCTGGTCTGGGCGAACATGTCGAAGTCATCCTTGTTGTGGCCCGGTAGAGAAGAGGGGGGCCGGCTCCCGCTGTCTGAAGACACATCTGGAGAGGGACAGTGAGAGAGGAGAGCAGAGGGGGGGAAGAAGGAGAACGCAGAGTTAGAGGGTTTTGAAATAAGATTCAGGAGCAATATATCCAAGCTTTAACCAGAGTACTATAGCATGCAGACACTTTCTAGGGAAGAGCGTGAGTTATGTGGCCGGGCTCATTTCCCATTAGCAGCCAGATTATTAGCCTTTTTTACACTCGGCTGCTTTTCCGATGCCAAGTCTGCAGAGACTAGGGAGGAGCAATGTTACAACTGTGGTGAGAGAGTGTGTAAGCGTATGATAGTTGGACAGAAAAATGGTGGTTGTGTATGTTTATGCCTCCAAATTTCAACATCAGTGGCAAAAAAAAAAATGTATGCTGTAACACATTCTCTTTTTTTCAACACAGGAAAACAAACACCGATACTAACCGATACTCGCTACTGCAGATGTTAGCGAGGCTGTAGGTGGGTTACGGGCGGGGGAGGCAGTGGCCCCTGCGATGCGGTGTGTTGGGCTGGAGCTGATGATCCTGGGTGTGATCACAGCCGGGGACCCCGGGCCCAGGTCGATCAGGTTGTCCTCCGTGGCTTCATTCAACATCTGAAACAGGGCGTGGAAGGGAGACGAGAGATGGCCGTCAATAATTATGAATGGATATAAACAATGTCAATATACAGATTAAACATATTATTGTATGTATTTATATATAGTTTTTTGAGGAAATTAGATTACATTGGGATTACCCTTTGTAGACAGAGACTACTGACATCCTACAGGATTGACTATTTACACAAATTGAGACAACACTGAGAGTCAGTGGGTGTGGATTGAGGGCTATGCACTGATACAATACTGAGGGTTGAATACACAGGGCGAAAAGGGAAGGACATATAGACTCTGGTTTCACACGGAGCTACTGTTTGCTCTATGCCAGTGTTTCTCAAAAAAGGGTATTTTTTTCTTAAATAAATAAATATACTTAATTAGTTAAATAAAAATGTTTATATAAGTTTGATAAACCACATTTTACACTCAATATTCCTATTCTTTATGCAACCTGGAATCCAGTTTTGATATTGAATGGCAGACAGAAAATTGATTCACTGTCGAAAGCAAAACAGAGAAAAAGATACGTTTATATTTCTCACAAAATTGTAAATGATCAAAAAGAAAGAGTTCAATGCGACTCAAATTCCAAGTGATATGGCATTAAATCCAGAAAATGTTTTCCATTGAAAAAATGGTTACATTATTGAAGAAAGTTTGAGAAACACTGGTCTAAACATTAGCTCCATGCAGTCCAGCAGACGTGTTAACATTCATTCCAGCACACTGGCTGGGATTGAACCTGGTGCTGGCATCGTACTTGCCTCCATCAGCTGACCACACCACAAACAGACAGAGAGATCAGCAGCAGGCAAACACAAGCACTATGTGGGAGGAGGCGAGAGACGCCCCGACCCTCTGGTGAATCACTGATCCTGGAGAATACACGCTCTAAACAGCAGATTGACACTTCTTTTGCTCGGCTCTTCCAGGTTTGATAAAGCACAAAAAGCGATGCACTAGGATTACATATTAATACTGCACTAAAGTGTTGTGTAAGCTTTTATAAAAGTAATAATAAATCCAAATACTCAAATGGTAAAACAAGCACAACAAATGGCTATGTGAAGCAAATCAGTTTGAGCCATCCCTCAAAGCATCTTTAGAAAAACGACCACAGGTGATGCAAATGCAGATTAATTAAAAGAGACGGGAATTGTTCTGAAAACATGCAACAAGCAAACACAAAACAGTGATCCATGAGGGAATCTGGGGTAAATCCTTTCTTCTCTTTGATGGTACTCACCCCGTTGTTCTGTGCCGCTCTGCCCAACCTGTACCTCTCGTACCTGTGAGCAACACACCCATCTTTCAATGTTTTACCACGAGCTCTGTGAAGTTCAACCGCTCAAACATCTTTTATCTTCACCTCATGACAGACACATTTTAACAGTTTGAAGATAATGTTTTTAAAAATGAATGTTTTGCGACTTTGAAGTGTTTGAGCTTGAAAAATGTCTTTTCTCAGAATGTTTAGTTTTCACTGGTAAGCTTTGGGATAATCACAGCTGGAGACACCTCTTTAAAACCATCGATAGAGGACCAACGAGCATCCATTATTCATCAATTAAACATATTGGACCAAGGTGTTACACATTGCAAAAAACATCTGTTGGAGAGGTTACAATGACACTGAAAACAGAGATAATATAAACATAGTTCTGGTCCCGACACCCTAACAAATCCAAGCATGACATGTCAGCCCTTGTTCTGAGAGAGTGTTTGATTGATTGATCGTACCGCTCATATCGGAGGAAAATGTTGTTCAGGTCGTCGTTGACATGCAGCAGCTCCTCAGTCACTTCTTCGTTAGAGACGCGTGAAATCAGCTCGACGACTCTCTGCTGCATCGCCCTGCAGGTTCGGTTCAGCTCCTACACAGATTGAAACATCAATAGAAAAGATGTATTGATAAATCAATGAATAAAAAGAAAATCAAAATAGGACGGAGAACCATAACAAGTCTGATTTTGTCAGACACATAAGCCTGAACAACATTGTTAAAACCTGCTCTAAGGTTATCGGAGTGAAACAGAGAGACTTAAACTCCTTTTGTAACCAGCAGATTCTGCGGAAAGCAGAGAGCATTCTGGCCTCTCCAGGTCATGTTCTTGCAGATGAATTTCATCTGTTGCCATCAGGGCGTAGATATGCTCTACCTGCTCTAAAGACACATTTGATTATTTATTTACTTATTTATTGTCTATTTATAGTGTCAATTGGAATGATCCACATCCAGGCTCCCGGGTGTGTGCTTTCTTTTCTTTGTGTACATGACATAAACTGCTCATAACCAATTGCCCCTTGCGGGATTAATGAAGTTGTTGATTGATTGATATGACATTATACAGCAGTCTTAATCCGTGAAGGTTAACTGAAAAATAGATCTAATTTTGTCTGTTTTTTTACAAAGCAGCTATTATTGAGCAAGTCAGACAAAATGTTCTCTACTGTGTAAAGAGTGTGCGATTGTATTAGTAAGGAACACTTAAAGGTAGGGTTGGTAAGAATGGCGAAACCAGCTCGAGTGCGATAGAATTTGAAAATACACAGCCGAAAAAAATCTGCCACTTCCTTACAGAGCCCCTCCTCCAACACACACGAACGCGCACATGACCAATGAGGGCACGAGATAAGTTTGTGCACAGATGGAAGGCTGACAGGCCATCCAGTTACTTTAGCTGGGCCGGCTAAAATGATTGGCCGTGCTTTTTACAGTGCTACGGCTTCCACAGATGACGGTTTTTTATGGATTTATTGTCAAAGCATTTAATATATTCATTGCTATCGGGATGTTAAGAGCATTCCATGGAATATAACAAAAAGTGTTTCTGAAGTTAATTACCTACCCCACCTTTAACAATACAATACAGGTCCTTGCAGCTGACTCAAATACCTGAGTGGATTTGGCTTTAGGAGATTAAATTCTGCATGAGTTGCATTACCACTGGTTAATTGCCAATTCCAGGAATTTGACAACAGCTCAATATAAATAAAGTGTGTGTGACTTGAGCAATTCCTCTGAAAATTAGACACACTACTCCCCCTGCTGGCTTCAAACAATTACAACACTTTACAGCTGGAGTGCCATGTCGGAAAGCTTTTTACTTTTAACATCTTTAGGAGTGTGCGGGAACTCATAATCAAATATTTGCATGAGCCTATATTACTTTAGATTTAGAGTAGGTATGCTAGTATGATGTCTCAACAGACCCTTTCATATAAAGAAAATAAACGGTCTTCTGATTCAGATTCGCTTTCATGCTCTTAATAGCTTTGAAACCACATCCTCTTGAAATCCACATTAAACATTAAAACACATAAAGTCAGATTTATTCCGCATTTTAGTCTCGTCAGGCACATCATTGGTCAAAATAAACCCTCTTAATATATTCATTTGCCTCTAACCTGAAGCAGTTCTAGGTCTGAGGCGTCTTCCTGCCCAGGCACCATCTCAGTGAGCATCTCCGACATGACTTTGGTGTTTCCTCTCACTACGTCCAGCTCACTGCGCAGCCGGGCGATCTGAGAGCACAGAAGGTCAAAGGTCATTCATATTTCCAGGGGTTATTCAGGATCAGCAGGGCTGCATATGTTCTCAAAGCTGTCAAAGGAGTGTTATCCAGATAAAGTCTTGTAGTCTGCTTTAATCTTTGTCCTTCTCAATTCAATAACGCTCCTTTAAATTACACACTTTGAAAAGGGCTATTTATATAAATCAGTGGCGAGCCGTGACTTTTATACCTAGGCCCTCTGACCCCCCCCTTCACCTCGAAAAAAAAGAAGAGTTATTACGTCACAGCGTATACTTCAGCGGCTGAACAAAACGTGCATTTATCTAACAGATTCGTTCCACATACCTTATTTCCAGCTATTTTCTTGTCATAAAGTCCGCGAAAATAAAGCCAACCCATTTAGAGGGAAGATATGATTGGTCAATTGTACTGTCATTTGACATTACTCTCTCGTTGAGATACTATAGCGGGCCCTCTGTGAATGTAGAGAGGGACCAACAAGCTCTCCCGTCTTCACAGTAACTCGCAGAGACGGCATTTAACCCTTCGCATTCCAACAGAGACTGAACAGGCAGATTCGAAGGATTTATTTCTTTGGAAATGTTATTTTAAATACAATTAAATCAAGTTATTTTGGTAAAACTAATGAAAAATTTAACAAAAAAAGTATATTAAAAAAAATATTTAAAAAGAAATGTTTTTTTTTTAATGTTTTCAAATATTCTTTTTTAGAATATCTTAGGCCCTCACAGAGTGAGGCTCGCCATTGATATAAATCACATTTCACAATACGAGCAACAAGTGCGGCAAAAAGACATACATTTTCATTTCTCGAAGCTCCTCACCTGGTCAGGGGTTGCTGTGATTGGGCCCGGCACGTGGGAGGTGTGTGTGGGGGGGGCAGGAGACGGGATGGGGGAAGGGGTCACAGCGGCAGGAGAGACCGGGGTGAGGTACTTGATCATGGCTGGGTCCACCTCTGGGGTTCCCTGGAGGAAGAAGAAAAATACCCCATAAGATATTGCTTTGTGAATATACAGATGTGTTTGTGCTGTGTGTGTTTCTTTCTCACTCTCTGCGGTGTGTGGATGGGAGACAACGCATCCAGGTCCGCCATCGGGAACTCAATGCCTTTCCTCTTCAGCTCTTCGTAAATGTGGACCACACCAGTGAGATCAGGGCTGCTCCTGAAGGCATCAGCCCAGGACTGACACAAACACAAGGTCAGCATAAACAACCAAAAAAATTAAAATAGAGTCCTTTTACTTTGTTCTCGTCATCGATAGTGGTCATTTGCATTAAAATACGCTATTTAAATAGTAAGGGAAACAAATGTTTTGTATAGATATTTGCTTTTATGAAAAAAAAACTCTTTAGTAATTAAATGCTGTATTATAAGCAGCTTAGTGTAGGAAGCTAAACAGGTCATTTAAAAAAATATATATATTACAGCCGAATTAATTTAATTATTTTAACAACATTACATTTAAACCTCTTTGATTGAAGATGAGAAATTATTGTATATGTATGTATAAATGTAAATGTGAGTAGGAATAACTTGCATAATGATTTAAAGGACAATCATTGATCAAGTAAGGGGTGGGAATTAATAAGCATTTGCTTCCTCCTACTCCCTTTCGGACACATATGATTTATTATTATTATGAAGACTTTTTTTGTTGAATATATAAATATTATCATGAATGTGGATAAATACTGTATTTTAACAATACGGTATTCTGTTTTTCACATTTTTTATTTGTTTTAATCTGTTCGAAATAAAGATTGAAATGAAACCCATCATAATACCTTTTGCCTAACCTCCGTAAAAAAGAATAATTCATGTTTAAGAAAGAAACACTCTGATGTGGACAATAGAACAGAAAACGGTGTCTAAAGTGGAGTGTCCTTCATAAATCCCTATAAATAATCAGAGGACAGAGCAGCGAGGCGGAGAACACCACCTGCCGGCTGAGGTGGCCTCTAGTAACAAGACAGGAGGCTGCAGTCTGCAACATCTGGAAAGTGGAACATGCGGCAGCCACTTGGCCTCAACCACTAATCTACCATCACACCATAATAACATGATTTCAAAATGTTCTGCATCACCACATTTGTGAATGGAGCCATAGGGAGAAGTCAGTATAACCAGAAACCTGTGTGCAATTGTTTTGTACCTTTGTATAAGAAAATACCAAGATAAAAGTGGTAATAATGATGAATTGGCAGTAACCAAGAAAGCCTTAATACCTGTATGAGCGCCAGCACTTTGTCTTGTACGATGGTTGGAGGATTGTTTTTGGGGGATATGACTTTGACCAACACACCCTCGATGAAATCTCTGGTGGCCACCTGCACATGAAACCTGTGACCACAGTTCTTCACACAGGTCTCCAAAGCCTGCAAAGAGGGAGACGATTAAACACAGACAGAAGCCGGGCAAAGGAAACGGAAAACGGGAACATTTGTGAGAGGCTGATGAAAACAGAAAGACTTCTAAGTCACGTTGCTTTTACCGCACAGAGAGAATTTGAACTAGATGAACTATCAAAGATGTGAACACGGTTTAAAAAGGCATGGCTGCTATAAACCAAATAAAAGATGTGCAATATAAACATAACTTCGGCCGAGGAGGAGAAACAGTCAAATCAAATGACCAAGAAAAAACACAATCTGTGGAAAGATCAAGTTTTAAGCAGGGGACAATCCTTTTATGTGGCCTACACAGTGAAAAGCAACTTTGGTCACGGCTTCCTCAGAATAAAAACCACAGGAAATGTTGCAAGGTTCAAAGCCATTCCATTTCTAAAGCAGTTGCGTTTGATGCCAGTTTTACAATGAACACAATGTCAAAGTAAAAGGTTCTCACCGTCAGCGCCAGCATCACTTCTCTGTAGTTCTTGTTGCCACCAAGTCTCTTCTTTAATGCCCGCATGGCATCTTTTGGCCTGGAGGGAAACAGCAGAGAAGACACAGCTGGATGAAGCACCCCAGCTGAGAGTAGGCATAACATCTTTGGCTTTGTTGGAATCAATTATTTTCTGTGCCACAATAACAGATGCCAGTCAGTCTGTCAACGTATCTGTTTGACTGAGATAGAGAAGTGCTGTCACGCCATCTGTGTCCCTCTTTTCTTTCTGATTGACTATCTATTCTCTCCCAAGGCCAGATCAAAGCTGTCAAAACATGAAGACTTCAGGTTGGCTCTCTGCCTCAAACTGCAGTCAAGCTTTTATGGACTCTTTTATGAGCTACATGTGGCTCTTCGTTGAGCGTTGGAGCTGAAAAAGATCGAAATGGGTGGAGAAAGTGCACAAAATCTGATATGTAGCTCCCTTAAACAGCACTGTAAATGTGAATCTGACTCAGTACAGTCGCCTTGTGTTGGTTCTTTTCGGCTTTGGATGCAGCATCTGTTTTGTTATATTTTGTTTCGGCACCCGGTCGCACGTGTTAAGACAACATTGTGCTCACCAAGTAAGGAATTTTCAGTTGCGGAATTTCCCAAACATCGAGGCTAAATCTGCGAACCAGACAATGTCTAACTCGCAGAAACATCTTGGAGACAAGGCGTTCTGTGTTCTGTGAATCAAACTCTGTGTGGATGTGTGTGTGTGTGTGTGTGTGTGTGTGTGTGTGTGTGTGTGTGTGTGTGTGGACGTACGACAATGAGTTGAGTGTAGGCATGAAGAATGTGAGAAGCAGGGACAAAAAGACAAAAGGGAAAGGGCTGAGGGAATAATGAAAAAGATGGATTTTTACAATTATTAGAGACGAGAAAACTTGGATATGGTATTTAGTCTACTGATTAAAATGCTTAACTGTAGCTGAAATAAAAGCATTATCTCTAGGGAACACAACCAGAAGTTCATTAAATGGTGAGGTGGAAGAAAGTGAATAAATAGGCAAACAACTATGTGTTTTATTAACATTTAAGATGACAATAATAGGCTGCAATGCAAAACCTGATATTGTCTGATTTAAAATGAGTGATGCAGATTTATGAATGAAAACTGACATCATATCCTAAAAAAGGTACTAAAAATACACATGTTACTACATTTAGTCTTGACTGTATTCACCATCATAAGGCAGGAGACTGACAGCCGAATTTCATTCATTTCTTATTTCAGTCAGTGACACGTACAGAAAACAAAAGACTTTCTGTGGGACGGTGCCGGCTGGTGAAGCACAGCAGTCACTGTATTAATTGTTATTCATTGAGCCAGTGTGACAAACTGACCAATTCAGGAAGCAGACGTTTTCGTCCTACATAACGTTGATAAAGCATATTATAACCCAACAATGATCAAATCTAGACAGCGCGACAGCTCACCCCTCGTCCGTCTCGTTTATGATGTCACAGATCTCCATGTTGACGGTCCAGTCCTCGTTCTGGAGGCCTCCATCTGTGGCCCTCTCTGCAGGAAACACAAAAGAAAAATATTTAAACAATTATTTATTTAAAAAATAAACGGTGCTCATTCATTTTTGTCTGTGCCTCTACATTTGTGTTTGAGTACCAGTGCCCCTTATATTAAATGAGGAGCCCTGACTTTACTTCATTATAGTCTTCGCTATGCTGTAGTTCACATAAGAAGAAGTCATTTGCATGTGAGACAGGAAGCTGGGGGCTTTTTAAAAAGAACAACATCGTTTACAAACCAAAATAATGCAAGTTTAAATGTAGACGATACAATTCAGTGGAGAGAAGCAACTGTCAGTAGATTGTTTTAGTTTTGTCTTTGTAATACGAAATTACGAAAACAACATAATCGAAATAAAACGATTTTTTTTTTTTTTTTTTTTCCCAGTTGAATTATACTTAAAGTTCAGGGTAATCAACTGTTAAAAACATACTGTTCACATTTTTTTTCTCCAATAAATGGATGTTTGCAAAGTCAATGAATAATCGCATTTAATAATCGCAATTACAATTATTGATCCAAATAATCGAGATTATGATTTTTGCCATAATCGAGCAGCCCTACCTCAAACTGCATGGTAAATTAACTAAACGAACCTAGACTATTTCAGAGGAAAGAGAAGCTGGTGTTGGGTCTGATACAGCTATATGTACTCAGTCTTACGTGGTATAAACGCTGAAAAACAGAAGCCCCTGAGCCCTGTTGCTTTCAAACACCACCCTACCATTTAAAAGCATTGTGTCTACAGCCAGGAGATAATGTGCTCCAGACTGTGAGAAGCTACAGTGATGAACGAGCACGGCATTCATCGCTGCGTTCCTTGCTCCGTCTCTTCCTTCCTCTCTCGTCGCCCAAATCCATCCATCATGTCAGTGAAAGCTGAGATCTTTCAGGATCGCAGTCATCTGGGGTGAATTTCACAGCGGAACAGGAAAAAAGCTTTTCTACCGAAGTGAGCTGTGACCAAGTTCCTGTGACTGACAGTCAATAGATTCTCATTAGACGATTCTTGAGTTTGGACAGGAGGAGCCCCTCTCCCTGAAGCCCAGGGGCCCGAGCCGGCTGTCATGCCCGGGCCAGCAGCCTCTCACTGGGCCAGGCTGCCTTACTTTTGGGAGGCTCAACATTGGACAAGTCTGACAGCCATGACTTATTCATGCCCTATCTCCCCTCTCTAATCAACTCGTCACACACTGAGCCAGCACTGACGGACAGGCATCCTTTTCTGAGAGGATACATCTTTACTCTCACCTACAAATCTGAAGACATAGAGACAATACAGTTCAGGATGAGCAGCATATACATGTGTGTTTCTGTGTTAGACTGAACATAATGTATAAGATTGGAGTCATTAACAAGCTTCTGCCATTAGGACATCCTGTATAATCTTCTCAGGTGGTCAAGACAGGGCAGAACAGGAGGTGCAGAGGAGAGTAAAAATATCTGATCTCTTCATGTGTCAGAGCCTTGCTAATTAAGTGAATGCCCGCTCAGAGCATTCATTCACGGGGTTGTGTCAGTCGCCCCAGTGCGGGGAATGGACACACCAGTGAAGCCAGTCGATCACATGGCTTTAGCAGTGGCTGGCTGTGCCATCCGCTGCCAACAAAGCCATGAATCTCTGCCCCTCTCTGCAGGTTTCTGTCCTTTAAAGACTCTAGAGAAGCTTAAGATAGCCAACATAGCTTCAGATTCTGTTTATGTACCAAGCTCTTTGGCATACAAAATATTATTCAGATTTTCTAAATGGTCAAATAGTGGAAGAACTTCTTAAATTCAGAATTTTAAATCTTGCATGATATTCTGAAAGGAAAACAGTCACATGCCAACTAAGGTTTTGAAAATAGGGGCGGTTCACTTAAATGTACTTTTATCCATCCATTCATGACTAGAGCAGTCTGTGAATGAATTACTGCATTACAAATACCACTCATTGAGAATGTGCTAGTGTCATCTGATTATAAGGTTTATCTTTAGGAAATAGATGTACAGCAGTGGAGAACAATCAGGGTAAATTACTTCTGCAGCATGAGAACGAGAAAAAAAAACCTAACCCCTCCATCTTCTCAGTCACTTACACTAAGTTCCTTCCAATGCCTCCCTCAGCATCTGTTCTATTGATTTTCTCTAATTGTTTCAGGTAAGCTGATCCTGTGTCAGCTGTGGTTTACAGTACCAGCCGAACAGACAGCAGGCGGTACAGCTCCAGCAGCAGCTCGACCGGAGAGATGAGACTGGAGATACAGCCGTCTCTGTGAGATGGGGACATTTAAGATGTGCTGCTACAGCCCACGGCATGACCTATAAGGACCTCTGTCGAGTGAAATGCCTGAGAGGAGGGTCACAGTTGGTAGCTGAGGGCCGTCTTGGATGACATGGCACAAAGCAGCTGACCGGTGAGTGGTGGGCAACAGTTCAAAGGCCCATCTAACTCCTAAAACCTTCCTTCCTCCAAACTGCTTCTATTCAGTGCACAAAGAAGCTACTTTCGGTCGCTAGGAACTGAAAATGTCTTATAGAAACATGAGAAGCATGTGTGCTTTTCTGTCTCTCATTATAAAACCTTGGTGACAACTTTTCTGGGTCAGAGATTATTTATCGGAGTTTTGCAAACAACAAGCAAGATGCAAAGATAAATGCAACCACACCAAAGGGATGTGGTAGGCCACAAGTCTCTCTCATCATCTGCAGGACGAACAAGCACTTCAGCGCAACACTTCGAGGTTTAAAACTAAAAACCAACCAGGCTGACCACAGGAATCAAAGCTTAAAAGGATTTAAAGACATATTGAGCTTCCACTTGGCTAAGGCTCTGCAAGCCCCTTTGAGACATGACACTGCCCATGCCATTTACTTGTATTTTCCTTGAGAATTGCACTGTATTGTCTAAACATATCCAGTTGTATACACTTATAACAGAGGACTAAGTTAGGTGGGCTAACATTAGCAGCAAGTAGCTGACGTTTGCTGCTGCGTTAGCTCGCTATTTTCCTAACGTAATTCCTCGTAGTAAAACAGCCACATGTTTGTCCACGCTCACACAATGTATGCAGCAGAAACATCTACAATGCATAACTTCAAGGATAACGTACCTATACATTGGCCCACGGGAGTGCCGTACGGATTTCCAAGTAAGAACTCCATTTTGACAACAAACAATCCGTTTGGGATTGACAAGAGGCTGAGGCCCCGAGGCGGTACTAAGTCCCGCCCACAGAGGAATGCTATTGGTAAAAAAAAACTGAAAGCTCAAGGCGTATGGCTGGAATCAACGTCACTTATATTTAGCAACGAAAGCTATGTTCCACAAACAGTTGTATAAATGTTAACCACCATATAAACATGTATTTTACTTAAAAGCGCCGTATTAGTCTCTATATAGTATACAATGTTGAGAAATTCACAAACAACGATATAAACAATTGACTCGATTATTCATCCTCTGAATATAGGCTATTGTATTGTATATAAATGTACATCAGGGTGATTCACTGGGTATTTACTTAATTGTAGTTGAAAAAAAGAACGATAAAAAAAACAGAAAACTACGTAGCACCAAGTCTTAGTTTCATCGTGGGCATCATTATTTTAATGTGTGTTGTTATTATATTCATTCACAAGAAAAGCAATAATGTTCGGAGTTGAGCGTTTATTTTTACAGCATTTTTGGAATATACTTGAACGCAGCTTAGGTTCAGCCGGTTGCTATGTAACCGTGTGTAAACAACAGCGGCAAGAAGGTAGAGTTTATCTAGCTAAATTAGGTAATATTGCATAGATTGTTGTATTTAAAATACTTTTGCAGTTTTGCTTACTAGTTTTTTTTTGTTGGCTAATGTTGGCTATGATGTTTGTCTGGTAAACTCATTTAAATCTACAAAATGCAATCTACTTTCTCCTTTGAGCAGTGGGAGTGAAAATAGTACCCTACAGGGATGATGAGTCGTGGTATGTTGATTAATGAGGATTTGCTGCAGCGGGCAATATTGGAGCAAGAACCCAAAGATAAAGGTCAGGGCATTGCCAATGAAGAGGGAACCCAGCTCGATGAAATCCTTAAACTATGTCTGGAATTCAGAAGTAAGTCAAATAAAATGTGGTTTATCACTGTGATTTGGATTCCAGGTATTTGAACGTTGTTTGTTCACAGACATCCTGAGGATTGACCACTTATGGGAATTCACATCCTTGGCCAGACTCAATCTGAATAACAACCTCATTGAAAACATTGAGGGTCTAGATCATCTGATTAATCTGACATGGCTTGGTAAATTAAGTTTTGTTTTTTATGTTTTGCTATGCTTTCTTTAAATGATTGTGCAGGCTTTATCAAAGATGTTGTCTTAAAATATGAGCCAAGTAACTTTGAGTAATAATGACATTTACTCCGAATATGTCTTTTAGATCTGTCATTCAACGGCATAGAACTAATTGAAGGTCTGGAGTCCTTGCAGAAGCTTGAAGTGCTGAATTTGTCCGACAACAACATCTCTGTTCTCGAAAACATGGAAACACTTGAGAGACTCACTCATTTCTCCATTGCGAACAACCTCCTTGGAGAGTTGGACATCGTACGACAACATTTTCTTGTATAAATCTGTCACATATTATGTGTAAAATGCTCCATTTATATTGCAAGATTAATATAAGATTTGTACTTTGTTTCATAATATAAAATAACATAATCTCATACAATTGAATGCATTTCAAAGGTGCTCTATCTCAGGAAGTTCAAGAACCTGTTCAACATCAACCTATTTGGAAACCCTTGCAGTAAGGAAGGCGATTACACATTGTTCATCGCAGCCTTCTTTCCAGACTTGAAGTTCCTAGATTACACTTTACTTGACGAAAATACAGTAAGTATAAGTGCCGTGTTTTTAATAAAACATTAGTATGTCTTAGTTTGTGTGAAAATTCCACATGGCTATTTACATTTTGTTGTGATGATATTGTGTAACTTAATGTGTGTCTATGTCTTGTGTGTCTATGTACAGAAGAAAGAAGCATCTATCAAACACCGCTATGTCCTCGAGGAGATGAAATGTGAGGAGCTGCACAAGCAAAAAGCTGAAAAAGCTGAGCAACGCAAGGAGGCTGAAGCCAAATTACACACTGTAAAGTGAAGCTGACATGTGGTTATCATCAACATTATATTCCACTGAGCTCTCATATTTCTTAAACTTACTTTGTAAAAATGATGTTCCTGATAGGATGCCTTTGTGGAGTTCCTGAATGGCTCTGACCTGTTTAAGTGCATGTTCAACGAAGACCAAGAGGCAGATAAACTGCACCGCGTGCCTGAAATCACTGATCTGCTTCTAACATATCCTTTTAAACCAAATGTAATAATAATAATTTGTTATGTAATCACAGGAAAAAAGACCTTGAATTCCTTAACCATACCCGTACATTTGAGAAACAAATGGGGGATCTGTGCAAGCAAATATTTGAAACAGGCTTGGCTGAACATAAACGAAGAGACAAAGAAGTGAACTGCTTTTTCACTGGTCAAAATGAGACTGTGATTGAATATCAGCAGAAAGCATTGCACATATTGGCAAACTTCGAGCAGCAACACAAAGAGGTAAGGTGTTAGGACCAGACTGTTTTCAACTGTACTGTACCGTATTTAGATGGACCAGTAAAGCAGCTTTTAGCAACCAATATAAGGATGTTTTTCTTGTTTTTCTTTCTAGAGGACAGTGGACATGCGGAAGTTATCAGACAGAGAATTACTGAAGGTCAAGATCAACCAGTGCAATGATGAAATCAACCAACTCTGTAAAGGCCTCATGACGCTGGAGTTTCAGATGGTCAGCCAGCTGGAGGTCAGTATGTGTGTGTGTGTGTGTGTGTGTGTGTGTGTGTGTGTGTGTGTGTGTGTGTGTGTGTGTGTGTGTGTGTGTGTGTGTGTGTGTGTGTGTGTGTGTGTGTGTGTGTGTGTGTGTGTGTGTGTGTGTGTGTGTGTGTGTGTGTGTGTGTGTGTGTGTGTGTGTGTGTGTGTCCACATTCTATACATTGTGTATCTTACTCATTTATTCATAAAACTGCACTGTGTCTATACATTTGAAGTCTAAGATGACACGTTCAGTTGCCTAGTTTATAGTAGATTGGATAATTATTTAGCTATCTCCCACATGTCCAAAAATGTGTGCCATTTTTATTTATAATTCTTCTTCGTAATGAAGCCTTCTATTCATTTCAGGATATCACCAAAAGGTTGGACATCAACATCTCGGAGATGGTTGGCTACTTCACTGAAATGGTCCAGGGGACATATCCTTTCTGACTGTGAATCAGCTCATGAGCTTTGAATAATTTCCAATAACACATCTGTTCCCAGGGTCAAGCTATTGAGATAATGTTTTCCCTGATTTGGGGAAGAAACTTGCTCCAGGTCCGATTGTAAAATAATCAAATCTGGTTTGCATAGCAATTAACCGCTTTTTGTTGACAGAAAATCAATTATGTCTAAATGTCTGTGCACATGTCTGCACACACAAACACACACACACACACACACACACACACACACACACACACACACACACACACACACACACACACACACACAGTTATGGTAAAAGGATCATCAATCCAATTTTTCTTTCCTTGACATAGTCATACATTTGCGCAATGTCGAGATCTTGAGGATGATTATAATGGGAAGGTGCGAGTGTCTGCTTTAGCACTTCTGGACGACGCCAGCAAGGACAACCTGGATGAATTCTTGCCAGATGATGTTAGAATTGTGAGTTTTATCCTTTTTTACGACAGAATATAATTATTTGAACTGTTGTAAAAATAGTTGTTTCTCTCAGTTGTGCTCTGATTAATCTTAAACAGAACTGTGACCAATGAAAAAGAAAAAAACACCCACAAAATTAAAAAATATTGTCATATTATGTTGAAGATGCTGTGTATTTAGCACATGTAATTTAGCATATATATGCAAAGAAATATGATATTGCAAATATAGTAGGAGAAAGAACATTCTCATTTGAATAGATTCCCCTGATAAGATGACAAAAGATTAACCTGAATGAGTCAGAGAACATGGACTATCACCAATGTCACTGTCTCCCCTGTGTTCTCTGTGTGCAGCTGTTTACAGACAAAGAGACAGTGATGGATGCACTGGCAACCGGCCACGATAACCACCTGATGAAGATCAATGACCGAGAGACTCAGTTGGTTTCACGTGTCAATTCCTGGAAAGTGGCCCTCATTAAAGGGGTAAAGAGTTGAATTTACATTAAAACAAACAGCCCATTTTTATTTTCATCTGGATGACAAACCTCTCCCTTTTATCTCACAGTCTTGTTATTGTTTTGCTTTTTTGATGTATGTGTTATTTCAGATTCAAGACAAAGACCTTAAGGAGAACCGCATGCGAATCAAAGACCTCCACAGATATATGGACCATCTGCTGGTGCAGCTGGAGGAGTTTCAGTAGCATCATTTCAGTAGTATCTACTTGGTTACACAAACAAACAAAATATTACAAACTCGGAAATTCTGAATACAAATGAGTTATATTCAATGATTCAAACATGTGTGGTTAAATAAAATGTTTTCTAAGGCTTTTAAAAAAAGAAGTAGTGTGAAAAATAAGAATGTGACCAAAAGATGAGGAAAAATCCTGTTAAATGCTATCTTGTTTTATGCTCTGTGTTGTCATATTTAGTATGTATAACACAAACTAAATACATGTGTATTTGTATCCAGACTTGTAGAATGTTGGATAAAAAAAATGGTTGTTACCCATAAGTCTCTCACTTGTGTTTGTAGTGAAGTATGAAATATCCTGCAACTCCCAGAATGCACCTCGGGATGTTATCCAATAAGACTGTTGCTCCAGCCGAGTACCAGATTCTAGTGATGGCGAGATGAAGCCTTATGAAGCTTTGAAGCTTTCCAGCCAATTGATTCGCAAAAGGGTTCATCTCATGAGGCTTCATCATGGGCTTCGTTTGAACCGGTTTGAACACAAACCCCCTGTTGGTCAAAGTGTGTAAAACAGGCAGATTGGACATCTCAACAGTGTGCTCAATCTCATACCGAGTTCCCAATGAGTAAAGCCTTAGAATAACTCTAAACAACGAACATTAAATCATGTTTTCACGTCAACAATATTGTTTTTATTCCAGTTGAATGATTGTGATTGAAAAGCCTAAGGAGGCTGGTAAACATTGCAAAGAGGGATTTGTATTCCTTCATAAACGTAACCATGTTGTAGCCTGAGAAAGGCTAAACCATATCAAAGAATACATTTATTAACTACATTATCTCATTTAGCTGTAGCTTTTATAAACAACAACAAATACGTAGGCCTATTGACCAGTTGTTGAACCAGGGACCCTGCGGTTGTGAGTCAACTGCTTTCCAGCTGAGCTGAGCCCCACCCTATGAGCCCCACACTGAATCTCCCTGAAAACACTGCACGATATTTATTCCTGTATTTATTCATTTATTTATTCATGTTTTTATTCCTACATTTATTTATGCTTGTATCTATTTATACTTATGAGTATGACATGTTCCGACCTCTATATAGGTGAGGGTCTGAGCTCTCTTAATTCCATCGTGTCACCGGGCCCGGGTACAGGAGGGGTAATAATATGGTTCTTATTATTATACATCCATGGGTAATATGAGCGTTGTGGTTCAACGGTTCAATCTGAATCGCTTCCTGAAGCAGTCACGTGGTATCGACAGGCAGCGAGGCTTCGTTTGTCATCGATGACGTCACTGGCCCAAAACGATACAAGCCTCGATACATGCTTCACAAAAAGCTTCGGGGATTACTCGACACACGCTCAGAAGCCTCGGCGTAATACGTAACATCACTACCAGATTCCAGCCAATGAAATTCAAGAAAGCTGGATTCTGGAGTGAAACGTTGCAGTATCCCTCCTCCGTAGACAGTCCATGGACAGCTTCAAAAATTGAGACAAAGTTTGGGGTTTTGTGCAGCTGGCAGCCCCTCTGTCAGGACAATTTCTCTGTGCAGCCGTGGTGTGCTCAGTCATAAAGTTCATGACGGTTGCTGACGGTGACACTTTAGCGCTCATCATGCCTGTCCGAGCAGAGTGCTGCAGTATCCCCGGCTCGGCCTGCACATCCTCGGCCTGTCTTGTTCCTCCTGCCCCGATCAACACCTCCCAGCCGGGGGTGGCCATCTCGCTGCTGTACAGCGGCTCACAGTTTCGGGGCTTTCAGAAAAGCAAAGGCAACTCCTACGCCGTTGAGGTTGTTTTGCAGGTAATGTGTTTTTGACACGCACTTTTTTTTTTAAATCATTAGTTTTTATGGTTATATGCAAAGTCAGCATATTTGTACACCTAGTTGCTAACTTGGCTGACATTAGCTTGGTAAGATCTTTATGGTTGTCATACAATGCTGACACGTTGACACGTTTATTTGGCAAGGCTTTTACTGTGACATTTTGAGTTTGGACTTTTTTGCAATAACTAACATTATCGTTGCCCATTTTGTAGTATTCTTACTACCCAAACACGTTAGCATTTCTTGCAACTAGCTACATAAATATGTATACATATGAACCTAGTAGCATTCCCTTTGACAGCAATTTCTTCAGACTTACTGGAAGTAAATATAATGCCTGAATGCCTACTTTGTACAATATGTCTCTGTATAGAGCACTTCTGCTGTTTTTCATAATTTGTCTAAATCTGTTTGCAGCATGTGACTGTGGAGGACTCCTATTTGTGTGGATACCTGAAGATCAAGGGGCTGACTGAGGTGAGCTTTGAGATGGTTCAGATGTAGTAACACTGACCTTTATTCAGTCATAGAATAAGCACACACTGTTAAAGCAAGTGGGAACTGGTTTCTACTTGCTTGATGCAGGCTAAACTGTAACAAATATTTGAAGGTAGACAAATATTAGGCCTCTAGGCTTGACCTCTTCTTTCAGGTCCATAGCGTAATTGTGTCAACCCATGACATTATGCAACATATGGAGGGGGAAATGTCAACAGGATCCTGAAGTGAAGTGGCTGTGGTAGAGAGGCATGAAAGACGAGGAGCCAACATTTGTATGGTAGTAATGAGACATATTATTTTCAACTGATATGTTGTTTATGAGAAATAAAGGTTGAGAGAACAAACTGTTATCTGCTCACATCTTATTTAAGTGTTTGCCTGAGTGCATCTGCTTACTGTCAAACAACTACATGCAGAAAGTCAACATGCAAAAGGATGACGATTCTCCCTAATGTTTGAAGATGAACAAGTGCATATAGATATCCAGAATGTGAACAATGGCTACTAAATAATTGCATCTCTTAATTCATCTGTTGCATAACATTTGCATTTTATAAACAGGAAATGCTGGAAATGTAAATCAATCTCATGTTGCACAGTGATGGCTTGACAGAACAGTTCCCTTTTAAACATTTTGATAACAATATCCAGGCATACACTTTGGAAGCAAATTAAACTACAATTAATGTATTAATGTTCTCTTCCCTTTTGTCTTTGTTACAGGAGTATCCCACTCTCACAACGTTTTTTGCTGGTGAAATCATCAGTCGAAAAAGGCCTTTTTTAACTAGAAAGTGGGACGCTGATGAAGACGTTGACAGAAAGCACTGGGTATGTACAGTTTAACTTTTAATTTGGGTTAAAATTAATGGTTGTTACTTTTTCTGTTGGATTTTGCTTGGTTATTTATCAATGCCAAATTAAGTAAGATTTTTTTTTTAAATCAAGTTTATATTGACCAACAGCACAAATATGGTGCAACATTATTTGTGCATTCATTGGTTTTGTGTTTGCGGGTGTTTTCAGAGGCTTGCATCAGATGAATATACACCATAACAGCAGAATGTACATTTACTGAGCAACCACAACATGAGTAGCCTTCAATATGATGGGAAAGGCACAGTAAAAGTTACATTCACCCAAAATGCTGTAAGCATCTGGAAGCTGCAGCTCTTTATCTAACCAGTTCAGTGTTTCCCACAGAATTTGATTCTATTTGTGGGGGCACCGCAGTGACCGCACGGCACCTTCCCAAAATATTATTCTTTTTTTTTTTAGATCCATTTGTGGCGGACAATATTTAATTGTGGCGCCCTGCAACAAATAAATCATTGTATGGGAATCACTGCAGTTAACTGACACTTATTTTCTCATTTTGTTTTGAAAAGATCTCCTTGCAACTTTAATATTAAGTTTGTATCAAGGGATGATAGGCATTTGCTGCTGTATTAGCATAATGTGTCTCTAACCAGTACTTAATAAACTCTTACAGGGCAAGTTCCAGCCTTTTTATAAGTATGCCAAAAGCTTCAACTCAGATGACTTTGACTATGAGTTGCTGGACAACAGTGATTATGTCTTCATGAGGTGGAAGGTTAGTACATCATCTTACACACCTCTCTCTCTCTTCTTGTGTTCGCTCTGAGCTATAACCTCCACTCGTTGTTTCTGCTCTCTCAGGAGCAGTTTCTAGTTCCAGACCACACTATCAAAGACATCAGCGGTGCCTCATTCGCTGGCTTCTATTACATCTGTTTCCAGAAGTCCACGGCCACTATCGAGGGGTATTATTACCATAGGAGCTCAGAATGGTAACTATCAAACATTACGAACTACAGTCGCCACACGTTTCTTATGTATATATCGCTCTTATTTCTCTTTGTCTCCTTCCCTCTGCAGGTATCAGTCACTAAACCTAAACAATGTTCCAGAGCACAGTATTCCTATTTATGAGTTTCGGTGACAAACACACACGCAGGTATCGAGTCGAGAAGGGGACAGTTTATGCTCGCCTGTGGTTAAATAGGACGGGAACAACGGAGAGCCCTTTGGTGCCATGATCGGAGCTGACACGTTTCCGCGCTGCTGGGAAATACAACGTGTCCGTCCACTCTTATGGTGGACGGAAAGAAAAAGGGCACAGGAGGAGGAGAGAAAGACAGAGATCAGTGACGGATGATCGATTCACTGTAGAGCTCATGTTTACCTCAGATTTGATTTTTTATCCTATTTGTCCTATTTTTGGTCTGTTTTATTTTAATGATGTGCTTCCCTTGTTGTTGGACATGGAAATCCTTCAGTGGATACACTCAACATAACTGCCTTCTGAATGAGAGTTGCAATAGAAAAGAACATTAGGTTTATATAAATATTAGGAGAGTTTATATTCAGCAAAGCCTCAATTTATTATTCTAACATCACTTTGCCGCCCCGTGCAGAGAAGGATGGAGGGGATACAAAAGCAGCAATGATGAACAGTGATTCACTCTTTATGCAAGGTCTGTAAGACTGCAAGTTAGGTTAGTTGCTCAGGGACGGTGTGATGGGGTAACGTTTACAGCATTGTTGATATATTAACCATCAATTTCAACTTCCAACACAGTCAAAAAATAGTCTTCAAATGACTTAACATCAAAATGTCTTTATGCAAGCCAAAGGTCACTCATAGGTAGGATTTCAAAATGCATCTACTTTATATTTATTAATTGTCCAAATCAAGAACAACCTTGAAATACAATGCTTAAGAAAAAGCTTACATAAAAAAAATGATTTATTTAATGGCCCGCATTTGAAGCGTGTGACAGTACATTCCAACTGTGCATTTTGACAGACTGGACAATTAATGAATAACGATTAATACGATGAACTGATTTAAATATTAATCTTCAACACAGTTTGCCAATGCAATATTTTCTTTGTTATTCACATTTGTTACTTCCATTTTAAGAAGCTGTTAGCTGTAGGGCTGCTGTCATTACTGTCATTATTAATCCACCTGCCGATTATTTAAAATGTTCTTTATAATGTCTCGTTTTGTAAGTCCCAAACTATTCAGTTTTATATTATATACATTCAACACAGAAGCAGGACAATTCCTAATTTCAGAGGCTGGAAATGGCTTTTTTGGCTTTACCAAATTCACAATAGTTGGAAAAAACATAAAAAGCTTCAGATAATATAGCAGCGTATCTACAATGTGTAACATAAACAATTTTGATTAAAACAAAAAGCACCTTTTGTTGCTCATGGAAAAAGGTCTGAAGTAGGAACAATAAAACCAGCTGCCTTACAATTTTAAATATTTGTTAAGCTCCATGTTTAGGTTGATACGGTTTTATTTGAACAGAATCAAGAAAATATATGTCTGTGTTTGAGAGAAATTGAGCAAAAAATGAGTTTTCTTCTGGAAAGGGTTGATGTAAGGGTTCTTCTGGAGCATGCATGTCCTCCGCCTGCCGCCTCTGTGCTGCTCAGAGACTTTCAGCTGCAACATGAGGAGCAGATGTGATGGGTTGTGAGGCACTATATATTTTTTGTACCCAATTATGTGGATTGAAGAGGATAGTCTTCTTTTTTATTAATCATATAACAGAGAACACAATGTGCAATGTAAGAATTGGATGTTTATATGGGAGTGTGTCATTCTAAGTCTTGGTTTAATAATCCTGATTTAAAGAAGACGATGTATGATAAATCACCTGTGAGTGAGGAGAAATAAAGAGCTAACTATTTCATACAATTATGTATTATTTATTCTAAATCTAAAATGCATTGTTATTTCGTCTACTGGCGTTGATATATGCATATAAAGCAATGAGAAATAATGATATAGAAAAGAGTAATAAGTATCTTGTACCAAAAGTATTGTAGTGCTGCCTAATTTTGATTACATTTAGAATCTATTGTTCTAAGCATAGCAATGCCTAAAGAGACATATAACATCATACTTGCTGATAGGTAAAGTAAGAAATAATACAAATTTGTCTTTGCACAGTTGCATACACTAAAGTTAGGCATTTGGACAGTCGAGAGAAGAGAATAAAGGAAATTAAGTTCTCAGATTTGACATATTGCATCAATTTTTGCATGAAGATGTCCATCTTTACGTTTAAAGGGAAAGTAACCATTGCCACCCTGTTGATATTCACTGTATTTTTTTTCAAGTTTTATATTGCTTTGTCATAAAGAAAGACTCAATAAATAAATGGATGGGTACAACATACAGCAAAGGTTCCTGGCTAAAAATTAAACCGGGGACGTTGACAGTTGTTTGGTGCATGACTGGTAAGGTTAAGTCAAATCTCCTGTGCACAGAAGAGACAGCCAGCACTAGATGGCAGTGGTGTACAAAAAAAGGTTTGAGTCCTTCTGGCTTTTGAGTGCATGCCAGGATCCAAACTGTTCAAACCTTTTGCAGCATGTGTGGCAGTGGCGAGCCGTGACTTTTATACCTAGGCCCTCTGACCCCCCCCCCCCCCCCCTTCCCTCGAAAAAAAAAAAGAAGAGTTATTACGTCACAGCGTATACTTCAGCGGAATATCAAAACAGCGGCCCGGGGTGCAAAACGCATCAATGACAGCGACCCTCTACCACACAAAACAACACCATTTATATAAACACCTATCATGACAGGGCACCCACAGCCCAGTAACAATTACAAATTAATTAAGTCGGCACGGCGGCCCACATTGAAAATGACTTAGGCCTACCTTTGATGATCAAATCACTTAAACACAAAGTCCATCCTCCTGTCCTTTTGGATGAAGCACTTGATGGCGGGGTCATGCAGCTGATCCTTTGCCACTCCAGTTTATCATTGTAACTCAATCTTGAAAATTACTCGGTTAATAATTTTGCAAACGATGTCATCACTATCACTGAAGTGAGCCATCATGAACGAACTTATACTAATCATAAATCTATCGATTAGATGTATGATTCGAAAATAATAAAAGTAGGGTAGACATGTGGATATTATCCGGCTGAACAAAACGTGCATTTATCTAACAGGTTCGTTTTCCACAGACCTTATTTCAAGCTATTTTCCAAAATTCTATGGAGAAATCCCATTGCCTTCTGTCGAGGGAATCCGAGCGCAGTTTACTTTCGGGTTTTAGGATGCGTCACTGCACCACTTGCATAGACCTCACAGCGGGAGGAACTTGTCATAAAGTCCACGATAATAAAGCCCACCCATTTAGAGGGAAGATATGATTGGTCAATTGTACTGTCATTTGACATTACTCTCTCGTAAAGTGTCTCTACTGTAGGCTATTTTTATTATATGTACTCGACCAAAAATCGTTTATAAATGTGCTATATAAATAAAACTTGATTTGATTTGATTTGATTACTCTCTCGTTGAGTTACTATAGCTGGCCCTCTGTGAATGTAGAGAGGGACCAACAAGCTCTCCCTTCTTCACAGTAACTCGCAGAGACGGCATTTAACCCTTCACATTCCAACAGAAACTGAACAGGCAGATGCGAAGGATTTATTTATTTGGAAATGTTATTTTAAATACAATTAAATCAAGTTATTTTGGTAAAACTAATGAAACATTTAACAAAAAAAATATATTAAAAAAAATGGTTTTTTTTAATGTTTTCAAATATTATTTTTTAGAATATCTTAGGCCCTCACAGAGGGCCTAGAGGGCCCTGACGGCTCGCCACTGATGTGTGGTCATGAACCTCATATAGTCTCTGACACAGTGAGGCTGGAATGAAAATCAACTAATAAGTGGAGTAAAAAATCTAATATCAAATACACAGGGCAACTCCTAACCCCTATTCTTGCGCACTAAATGTAAATAATATCCCACTTTTATATTGTGTTGCCCTTCAACAATGTTTTATTTGTCCGATAGTTTACAGATCAACTTTTATATTTTCACTCTTTTAGTTCTGTTTTAGCTTCTATTTTGAGATGTACATATTGTATAATTGTTTATTTTCTACTCTTTTGTATTCTAATTATGTGCAATACTTTGTTTTCATGCTGCTGAAAAGAAGAAATGTCCCAATTTGGGATCATTAACCTGTTAAGCCCCAAGGTCCCCGCCAGCGGGTACTTTTTATTTTTTTTCACGACACTGTGTCTCAGGGGATCTTAATATTTAAGAACCTATTAATGTGTTATACCAGATTAACGGGAATAATCTCAGCTAACTGACGATACAAACCATTTTTACCAAAACAAAACACAAGTCTCATAAGAAGCATCTAAATGACCCCTGAGCGAAAAATGCTAACCTATTACTGCACCGATAATCACTAGCTCCCTTATTACTTATCCTAGGTGCACATCCAACACATCGTTTATGATCGCAAGGAGACACAGAATCTAACGGTGTCAAACGGTCTAATCTAACATGTCAAAGTCGAACAAGGGAGGCCAGAGATATGGAAAATCCACCCAAATGGCCTCAGAAGAGGGTTTTTTTGCTAAATCTGTCTAAAAATGTCAAATATCACTTGTTTTGCATCAATCTTGATACAGGGTACTTATTATATGTTGTACTTTGGATTCCTAAAGCTTTTAGTCTACTAACCCATCATCCAAGGTTAGTTTTCACCATGGGCGTAGGAAGCATCCTGAATGTGGGGGAGACATTTTTAACGGGGGGTGTGGGGTCCTCCCCCCCCAAAAAAAAATAGATTTCCTGTATTCTGGTGCATTTTAACAGGTGGTTTGATACTTTTATGTGGCTATACTAGCATGAGGAAAATGATGGGTACATTTTGTCATTTCATCCAGTAGTAAAGAAAGGAAACATATTTGATTATTAATTCAGAGCCGTCTTTGAATTAATAAAAAGCAGTTTAAATGCCCATTTTTTGTACATTTACAACAATAAATATTTGTGAGTGCATTGAGAGATATTGTTGTGGAGAGTCATTTATATATAAAACGCAAAATACATTTGTGAATCCTTCTGTGAGCATTTATTAATATTGAGACTGATCTGACTCCATACAGATGTTAAGTTCACCTAGGAATGGTATTATTGACTTAAATGTTCAAATAAATGTTGCTCTTCTGTCTATATTGGTCATATGATGCCCCTTGACTGAAATGATTCCTGTTCAATATCCCCACTGATTTACTTAAAATTCTGGGATGAGAGTCCACATCAGAATTTACTCTAAACTGTCATTTCCCTTTCATCACTCACCTCAGCAATGGACCTCTCTCCACTGTCCCTGTGTTCTGCCTCTGACTCACTCTCAAGCGCCTATGTCAAGAGAGGTGGTGAAGTGATAATTATTTATTGAGCAGTAGCCTATACTCTTTCACATTGAATCATAACAAGTCATACTGAATGTAAATACAACTGACTGTAAAGTAAGTCCCAGTCTGTGACATTGGACATTTTGAAGACTCAAAGTAGCAGTAGGTAGAATATTAGCTAGTCTATGTAATGTGCACAGAAAATAAATACACACAAAAAGCTTCTGAATGATAAGAAGTATAATTAAAACATAATACACATTATCATTTTGAGAGAGAGTACCGAAGTTAAAGAACTCAGAAAATAATCTCTTATCGAACTAAGGCTCCAGTAAAACACACTGACTCCGTCTCTACATGGACATCAGTAAGCCGTTTATGAGTATTATCCCGGTTATGATGTTTACATGAGCACAGAGAGATCGGGTTATTCATGTTCCCTGTATACATGATAAATACTAGTAACCTGGCATTTCGATGCCTTTTCTCAGCTAAACTATTCAGTATTTGTATCTCTCTATCATGACATAAAGACGAAACTCCTCTCCAGAAGTGAGACGCCGCCACCGCCATCACTGTTAACTGATTAACTGCTACCAGCCAGTGGCGGTTCTACGGGGTGGCATGGGGTGGCAGCTGCCACCTCAGAAAAATGCCTTGCCACCCCAGCTGCCACCCCAGTTGGCAGCTTTGTTTTGAAAGAAAAGTTGTGGCTCATCGGACATTTATGAGAGAAAATCTCTAATGTCCGAGTGCAAGTGAATGCAGCACAAGACGCGCCTTGTAACCCCTCCTCCGGCCCTGGCGCGAGCCTGGAAATATGATTGGCGGCGATTTCATTTGAACGGGGGGACAGCGCAAAACGAGAAGCATTTCAGATCCAAGTAGACAGAAGGAATGAGGTATTTGCGGTCTACAATGACAGAGAAGAGCCTGTCAAGTTTGGCTGTAAGGCAAGGCAAGGCAAGTTTATTTATATAGCACTTTTTTGTACGCGACAATTAAAAGTGCTTTACAAAACAAATTAAAATACTTTTTAGGAATACATACAGTAAAAACACATATATAATGGCATTTTACAACAGGCATTACAAAGCAAAGATAATAAAATAATAAAATAAACACCACAGGTATACAATACATGTTTAAAAGGTATACTGTAGTGCAAATATGAGCAGCTCAATTAAAAGCAGCCAAAGAGATATCTTTTTAGTCTCGATTTAAAAATAGTAAGCGTTTCTGCGGATGTGCATTATTTGGGTAGTTTGTTCCAGATTGTCGGGGCATAATAGCTAAATGCTGCCTCTCCATGTTTTGTTTTTACTCTCGGAACCGATAGCAGACCCGTCCCAGAAGACCTGAGGTACCTTGATGTCTCGTAATTATGTAGGAGTTCAACAATATACTTTGGTCCTAAACCATGTAATGATTTAAAAACTAGCAATAGTACTTTAAAATCAATTATTTGGCCGACTCGAAGCCACTGTAGAGATTTCAGAACCGGACTGATGTGATCCACTCTTTTAATGTTAGTGAGGACACGTGCAGCAGCGTTCTGAATCAGCTGCAGTTTTCTGATGGATTTGTTTGTCAGCCCTGTGAATACACTATTGCAGTAGTCGAGTCTACTGAAAATAAAAGCATGGACAAGCTTTTCTAAGTCCTGTTGTGACATTAGTTTTTTAAACCTCGATATGTTCTTCAGGCTGTACTCAGCATTGAATCAAAATGCACCATAGCTTTAAATCTTAATCAGTTTGTGAGGCGATTTGCTGATCAAGATGGTAATCGCCACATTCAGCTGTTATAGGCATGCCAACTTGATGCACTGCTCACGGATGACTCAATGAGCATAACAAACTGTTAAAATGATGACCTTACGTGTGTAAATATATTTTTTTCTTTGAGGGGGTCTGCCCCCAAAAAACAGTTTGAAGTCCTGAGAAAGTCAAATAAGACGGTGTGTAAAACTACACTGCCCAGCCAACAGAAAGTAACCACTTTGATTTAACTAGGCCAGTAGGTAAGGACTTTCCACTGGATAATAACAGCAGCGATGTATATGTTTTAGCTGAATACACGTTTTTTAACCCTAACTGATACAGTTAGTCACTTCTTTAATGTGTGTTCTTTCTGATGTAAAGTCAAGGTTGTAACTGTTTGCAATGAAGTCGTGGGGCGCTGAACTGTTCTTTTGATTCTTTTGATTTATGATAGTAATTACTTGTCTTTCAAATTTGAAGGAGGGTGAGCAAGCATCTTGAGGAACATTCATCATTAACTCCTCCAAAAAATATAGTTTATTTAATAATAACACTGAATATGTGAATCATAACAGTGATTGACAGCTGATAGGAATAATATGATTGTTAATAGTATCATATTAATTTAGACAAACATCGAAGAGACAGTTAATTAATGTACTTATTGCAGCAGTCTGCATAGATTTGGTACCCCTGCTGGTCTAAGAGTGAAACCAACTCATTCAGTTATTGTTCAGTTAAAATTACGTCTGCCACCTTATATATTTATATTTAAAGGTGGGGTAGGTAATTTTGGAGAAACCAGCTCGAGTGCGCTAGAATTTGAAAATACACAGCCGGAAAAAATCTGCCACGTCCTACAGAGCCCCTCCTCCAACACACACGAACGCGCACATGACCAATGAGGGCACGAGATAAGGTTGTGCACAGATGGAAGGCTGACAAGCAGGTAGGCCATCCAGTTATTTTAGCCGGGCCGGCTAACATGATTGGTCGTGCTTTTTACAGTACCACGGCTTCCACAGATGAAATTTTTTAATGGATTTTTTGTCAAAGCACTTAAGATATTCATTGCTATCGGGATGTTAAGAGCATTCCATGGAATATAACAAAAAGTGTATCTCGAGCCGATTTCTCAAACTTACCTACCCGACCTTTAGGATTTACTGATGTGCCACAATAATGTCACCTATGTTATTGAGTTAAAATAAATATTGTGGCTTTCCAAGTTAACATTGATTGATATGACTGCGATTAAATCAACATATACTTCTGCCAGGGGATGCCACCCCTGAAATTCTCCTGCCACCCTCTTGCAACCCCATGAATATTTGTCTAGATCCGCCCCTGCTACCAGCTGATGACTGACTTTCCTCTTCTTTGAATTTTTTTTTCTTATGTCCATGTTGTCTGGGGGAGAAAACATATCAAACCAAGAGATCATCAGCTTTGATTTTCGCTGTATTAACCATTTCCTGAACATTTGGTGTGTGTGTGCCTTACCTCCGCTACCGGCACCTATGGAGTCAGATTTGGGTCAATATTCTAGCGCGTAAAACAAGCTACTCACGAGCGGAAAATGTGCTTTTACACGCGCATAAAATGACCCTCGCGCGCAGATTAAACCCCCGCGAGCGGCTCTGCGACAGCCCTCTTGCTCGCTCGCGGGAGTACAGCCTCGCGGAGTCTGTCTACGCGCGTGAAAAGTTTCTGGCACTTTGGGGCGGAGCCACTGGACTTTGATTGACAGCTGCCAGGAAACCCGGAGTTGCCAGGTTTGATAAATGCCTGAACTACCAAGAGCCGAGGAGTGACGGCAGCAAAATCAGTTGGACGAGATTGAATGGTAAAGTTGTCCATAAAAAAACTATTATATTCGTAAAGTGTACAGCTAATATATATATATATATATATATATATATATATATATATATATATATATATATATATATATATCAGGGCTGTCAAGTTAACGCGTTAATAACGCGTTAACGCAAAAACGCCACTAATTATTTTAACGCGATTAACGCATGTGTATTTTTATTCCTCTGCCGCCCCGTAGTTTCAGAGCGCATCGAGTTTAAAATACCATCTACAAGCTGATGCTGACAGCCCCGCTCCTGCCGCCCGCTTGTGGCAGACCACACTTCCACGCTCACCGGCAGGCACCGACTGGCTGTTGGGAGGACCGGGAGGGTGTGTGTATGTGTGGCCCGAGCGAGCGAGAGAGAGACCTTACGTGCATTGTTGTTGTTAGCATCTGGTGCTAGCTAGCTGCGCTAACGGATATGGAGCTGTTTAAATGAAAACAGAGGAGCGACATTTCGCCACAACTGCGCCGAGCACTTGACTTTATGCAGGAAGCCAGACAGTGGGGCATTGTACGAAAAGTCAGCACACTCAGCACGGATAGTGCGCAACATGATTGCAGCGTCCAGGCAGCTCCCGTTCGAGCATATGCCTTGAGTTGCACATAGCTCCAACGATCCATCACACACACACACTCACACACGCACACGCGCGCACACACACACACACACACACACACACACACACACACACACACACACCATTTGTATTGTATTATTGTATGAGAGAGGTTCCAGGTTGAATTGAGGCGAATATTTGTAATGTTCAGAGGTTGTTGTGTTTAATATTCATGAGAATATTTGTCATTGTTCAAATGATAATAAACATTAACATAAAGCATATTTGTCCACTCATATGTTGATAAGAGTATTAAAAACTTGAAAAAATATCCCTCTAAGGTACATTTAGAACAGATCAAAAATGTGCGATTAATTTGCGATTAATCGCGATTAACTATGGACAATCATGCGATTAATCGCGATTAAATATTTTAATCGACTGACAGCCCTAATATATATATATATATATATATATATATATAAATTGATTTTATATAAAACAATATATTTTATCTGTCAAAAATTGCATATATATATATATATAAATATAATTGGTTGTAAAAAAAAAAAATTTTATTTGCTTGATACAAAAGGACATTCTTTATAACCAATTACTTTATTATCACGCATTTGTAATATTTGTATGCTAGAACTGTTGTATTCTTTTTGAAAAATAAAAAATAAATAGCTTGTCATTCATTTTTATCCTTAATTATCCATCCAACACTGAAAAGGTGGTCCTTGTGAAGAATCTCATCACTATATTCCCTCAGCTGAAAGTCATTTACAACAATAGATGCTGAAGATTAAGTTTGTTTTAACCAAGGTATAAGGTTTTTTTAGGTGTGATTTTATGAATTATCTATTCTGTCAACATTTGATGAATTAGACAAATATTAATATTTTTAAATGTTAACAATTATTTTCTTAATGACATATTGTGCTAATGAATCCTTGTAAATAAATGTCCAATGAATGTATTCTTGCATTCAATTTTTTGAATAGAAACCATATCCACCACCTGGTACTTCCAGTAATCGTCATTGACACACAATGTGCAGATATAACACAATCAAATGTTAATTCTGGTTAAAGAAATATAACACAAAATGTGCAGAAATAACAAATGAGTGTGTTCATCTTGGTTACACATTTATGACACACAATGTGTAAAATGTGCACATTGTGTGTTAGGGGCATGTAACACATTTTGTGTGTAAACATGATTTACACATAAATAAACACAACACGTGTTGTCCCTGAGCACACTGTAGGTGTGTTGAAATTCAACACATGTTGTGTCCTTTTTGACACATCCCTTCTAAGAGTGTACAGCAGATAGCTAGCAATTTTCGACAGATACAGCCCACTCAAAAATATATTGTGTTATATAAAATAACATTTTATATATATATATATATATATGCAATTTTCGACAGATACAGCCCACTCAAAAATATATTGTGTTATATAAAATTAATTTATATATATATATGCAATTTTCGACAGATACAGCCCACTCAAAAATATATTGTTTTATATCAAATTAATTTGTATATAGATATATATATATATTAGCTGTACACTTTACGAATATAATAGTTTTTTATGGACAACTTTACCATTCAATCTCGTCCAACTGATTTTGCTGCCGTCACTCCTCGGCTCTTGGTAGTTCAGGCATTTATCAAACCTGGCAACTCCGGGTTTCCTGGCAGCTGTCAATCAAAGTCCAGTGGCTCCGCCCCAAAGTGCCAGAAACAAAGCATTTGAAAAAGGAAAGCACAGAGTAATGACACATTTAGATTTTGGAATTCCCACCTGTTGTTAGCAATAGGCTGATGATTAACCAGGAAGACACATTCAGGAAAGAGTCATTTCTAGTAATAAGAAAATTAGCTGAGGACCAATGAATGTGGATCGTGTTTGGCGTACGTGCATGCTGCAGCCAACAAAGAGGAAGGAAACATTATTTCTACAAAATAGAAAGGAAAGACATGTGGACAAATATGAGCAATAACTTCCTCATGTAGCTCAAACAATGCATGCCTGCTATTTTAAGAACCGATTATTTTCTTACTGTTAACACTGAAGCATGTGACTATTAATGAATAGTTCAGCTAGCACTAAGACAACTAAGAGAATTCTTTATGTGATTGATATGACTAAAAATGAACAGATGGGAGCTAGAAATATATATAAAGAAAAGACAATTACAATTTGACAAATGGTCAGGACATGAAGAAACATTCTGAAGGAAAAAGATTATGAACCATCACCAGAGCTAACAGCTTCCTATTTAAATAAACCTCTGCCAAATTCAGATCTCCTCGTATACATCAACATGTAATAAAGTACATTTATCCATCACTGAAGAAGAGACATCATTTGAAAACCACAAAAACGTGCCGCCCACACAAGTGCTCTAAATGTAGAATAAAGACTGAATACAAACTGCACATTGCTGGAGTTTCCGAAGTGATAGCGCGACGCAATACCTACACAGGTGCAGCAACTATAAATACACCTGCCCAGCTCCTGAGCTGCAGTCCCAGGATCAGAGCCGGTCTGAGAGGAACCCTCACAATTTTAACACTCAACTTTATTTCTTTTCGCTTCCTCATGGAGGACCAGCGGTATCCCATCAGCGTGCGTTTAATTGGAGTCATGCACAAGGAGAAGACCAAAGTGAGCGCGTGGCGACTTGAACAAAAAATAATTAAGAGACCTCTTCTCTACAGTGTGATTAACATCTGCATTTGAATTTTTCCAGATGTACATGACCTCCGTGCTTTGGTCAGACCAGAGTGATATTCTAGTTTACAGGACTAATCCGGAATTTAAGAAAATGCATGTGAGTATACAGCTGGTTCATGTGTTGCGCCTGTGTGGTGTGGTTATTGGTTATTAATAACAACTCTGTTACCCATTTTCTTTATGATAGAAACTAATGAAGAAAGCTTTCCCACCTGCAAGTAAAATGAAACAATCCGACAGAATCATCCCCAGATATCGAGGTATGTATTTACAGCAGCAGTTTATGTGAGTCACAAAGTGTATTTCTGTGTTGATCCTGACTTTACGCGTCCTGTGTGCTTTCAGACAGAAGGCTGAGAAGGGGCAGCCGGGAGAAAGGCCCCACTAGGTCTCTGCTGCGACTCAAGTTTCTGCAGAAATATTGTAATGCACTTCTGAGCTGCGACCCGAGGGTCTGCCAGTCGGCAGACCTGATCCAGTTCTTCCACCCCAAAGATCAGGACCTGCAGCCGGAGTTTGCCCAGAACAGGTAGTTTAAAGCATTTCAAAAATGACATCATATAATGATATAATGCAGATGCCTTTACTCTTTTAGGAAAGTATTTTGGCATAGTACTCACCCCAAGCTAAAAGAGTGAGTGGTGACATCTTTGGCAAAAAATGTAATGACTGATATACCCTGAAGTATATCCTTTATGAGATTATATGAAACAATCAAAGAAATAAGGAAATTATTTTGTAGAATAACCAAACATTCTTGTTTCAAATTTAAATTCCGATTTGTTGCTACCAACTCCAGAAGGCTTTTCTGCGGGATTTTAGCTTTTCCAAAATGTCTAATTGAGAATATATGTTTTATTATATAAAACGTGACAAAAAGCTTAAATTGACTTTTTCATTGTAACCAGATACTTAGTGTCAACCCTAAGTAAAAACCCCATGTACAATATTATAATAGTTTGAGTAGTTAGAGTATTAAAAAAAAACAGAGGAATATGAAATAATTGCAAAATAGAACATGTAAGTTTCTCAGCAAGCATGAGGCCCTTGTTCATGTTAAATGTAAGATCTGCATCAGGAGCCTTTAAATTAAAACCTGACTAGTCCACAATCCAACAAATGTATAGTCAGTTTATTAATAGAAGTCACGATTTAGACTTTTCAATGAGCTGCTCTGCTTTTCTGCCTAATTCTTAATAATTTTGGCTCTCTACTCTTCCTCAGCATCATGATCATGCCAGCAGACGATGAAATGATCAGAGATGCAGGACAGGATCAGTGCGTGGGGAACGTGACCCAGCCGTTTGTCACCGAGACGTACAGGTGTATGGCTCCTTACGAGACCAAAGATACCAAGAACAAGCCTTTCAAAGTAGCGCTGGACGAAAAAGTCGATGTTCTCATCAAAGACAAAGCAGGTGAGCGAGCCTCAGAGTCCTGTTAATGGTTTACCTCAACAACCCATTACCGTGAGATCTGTTAAATGTGAAATCCTGTTGGTTTAGGGTGGTGGCTTGTGGAGAATGAAAGCAAGAAGATGGCCTGGTTCCCTGCCCCCTACCTGGATAAACTGGAGGATGACGATGAGGCTGAGGATGAAGATGAAATAGATGGGAATTCTGAAAGAGGTATGTGCATAAGTACAGTATAAGTTGTACCCAATCAGAACATAAGACCATCAACACACAGCTTGTATACACAGCAGTAAAGGGTTAGATACTTTTAAAAGTGAAAGTAGAAAAAGTTGGTTGTAGAAACCCTCAAAATGTCAAATTACAGATAAACGGCAAAATTATCTTGGAGTATTAAAAGTGCTCTCTATGCAGAATGGCTCATTTCACAGTGTTGTATTGAAATAGGATAGAATATTATATATTATTTTTTATCACAATTGCTCATCAAGAGGATTATAATGTTTTAGTCTGTCAGTGTGGAACTAAGTTAGATACTTTGTGTGTTATTGGGTAAAGCAGCAGCTTTTTACTGCATTATATCATGCAAGCACAGATGGTTTTTTTTTGTAAAAAGGAAATATAAAGTATATGTGTCAAATACATGTAAGGGGATACACATTTCATAATTTCCTTTTTAAAGTGCTGTGCACAGTTAGAGAGTAAAATGGAAAAACTCAAAAATACAAATATGTAAAAACTGTACTTTACTATAGTACTTATGTGGATGAACATTGTTGGTTATGTAAGTAAAGGTGCAACAAAGCACTGTATTAAAGAAATGTCTTTCACTCCAGGAATGCTATACAATGCAGTCAAGAACTACAAGGCCACCAAGGATGACGAGATAACCGTGGACATCGGTGCTGTGGTGGAAGTCCTGCAGAAGTCTGACAACGGCTGGTGGTTCGTCAGGTATTTAACACTGAACATTTAAACATCGTCCAGTGTACTAGATTTAGATTGGAACCAACTTAAATACACTGCTTGTCAGAAAACCTAGGGTGGCTTTTGAGTAACGTAAACTCTCAGAAGACCCTTTCTGGAGCATGTTGGTTTGTCTGTTCTGGGCTCCTGTAGAAACAATTAAGGTGCAAACGTAATGGAAGAGTGCATTCCTTTTCCCCCTAAATTCAACGCACTGGTCCTCTAAATAATTTATGAAAAGTGTGTGTGAAAGCTTCCTTGGAAATACTCTTGCATAACAAAATTCATTCTAATTGTAACCCTCTACATTCTCCACTTTGTCATTTTTAACAGATATAATGGTAAAGCAGGCTACATCCCCATCATGTACTTGAAGCCCTACAAACACCCTCATATCCGCATGATAGCCACCAATCAAGATCGCCGCAACTCTTCCCCGAACCAACTAATGCCGTCCCTGGATCAGCAGTCCAAAGGTCTCAGCCTCTCTCAAGGCAACCTGCTGCAACTTCCTGCCCGATCGTCCACACCCAAGATGCAACTACCACTCCTACAGCAGAAGTCAAAATCTGTTGATATCCAGCCTTATCATCCTCCTGCTGCTCCGTCTGCAGCAAGCATTACTTCTTCCACCGACGTTGACACCTCCCCCACGACCGCAAAGCCTTTCCCTTTTCCCAAAATCATGGTGGAGATGGACGGAGAAGATGAGCCTCGTCCCCTGAGCCTGCAGGCCGACAGCGAGGGGAGTCTGAGCGACAGCAGCAGCTTCAGCGATGACCTCAACAGTTCCTGGAAGAGCTCCTCATCCATCAACCTGAGCCAAAGCTACAACGAACAGGAGCTGCGTCTCAGCCGTACGCCTCCCCCCGTGGTGAGCAACCGCCTCAGCCCGACAAGTGGCCTAGAGGGGAAAATGCCCCCCAGTGTCTCTGATCCCAACCTCTACAAGGGTCCGACAACACCTAAAGTGCCCCCCAGACCGCGGGCCCAGGAGATCCTCACCCGCTGTACCACTGTCACCCGCAAGAACGCAGCCAGGCGCGGCCTGTCGCCCACACAGACTGATATATTCAGTCGATGAAGTGTGTGTTAACTTTATTTGTATAATTAAGGACTTTAGTCAAATTCAAAGTCAACTTTATTGTCAATCTTTCAGTTTGTGTGTACAGACAGAGAGATCGAAATACCGTTTCCCGCAATTTGTATTTGATTTCTGCAAATAAAACTCCCTAGTGAGGTGAGCATGTGTTCAGAATGTAACTAAGAGTAGTTTTATTATGACTACGAGGCAATGTATCAGTTGTATTGAGGTGACTGTGGGAACATTTAGTACACACATAGACAAAGGCATTCAGCATAAGCAGAAAATATATTAACACAATTATGAATCTGTAAACACTTAACATTCATAACACGCTAATTAACTCTGTTTTGAATGATTTATTTTCCATACTGGAAACCTTGTATGCATTCTGAGTGTGCTGAGTGCACAGAGAGAAAGGGAAAGAGATGTGTTCTTGTGTCTGGAGCAAAAGTAAATATTTATCTGAATTATGAACAGTATGATGTGGGCATTTTGTTTCCTGGTCAAGCATGTTTACAGCTAAATTAACTTGTATATAGTAATAGGTTGTGTCAATAACACAGAATATACTGACCATTTAAATCTTGAATGTATTTTCTTGTTACAAAAAAGCTTGGAACAAATAAAAATACTTTGGGTAAACTCTAAATGTCTTGCTTCAAGATTTTTTTTTAAGCTGTATAGCTCGCTCTGTCAGTCAGCCCACAACATTTTTCCCAACCTTCGATGGACAGAATTCCAGGATGAACTCCATTGTTTTTGATTTCGCCTATTTCTCGGTCTCTGAAGTCTTACAGGGTTTGCACTCAATTGATCCTAAAAAGTCTGCCGGGCATGGCGGCCTCGACCCGTTCTTTTTAAAGATTGCAGCTCAGATTATAGCACAACCAGTAACTGATATTTTTAATCTCTCCCTGTCCACTCACACACTGCCAGCTGTGTGGAAGCAAGGTCTGGTATCGCCCCTCTTGAAAGCTGGTGATCCCACGGAGTTGAATAACTATCGTCCTATCTCAAATCTTTCTGTGTTATCAAAGATTCTTGAGTCCCTAGTTTCTACTCAGCTAAAACTTTTTTTAAATTCACACAACATCCTTAACCCTATGCAATCTGGATTCAGATCAAAGCACAGTACTGTGACTGCCAGTCTGAAAGTCTTACACGATATTAAGGCTGCTTTGGATAAAAAATCTGTTTGTGTTGCATTGTTTATTGACCTAGCCAAAGCATTTGACATTGTAGATCACCACATTATGTCTAATGTTATGTTGATGTCTCGTTTCGGTCATAATCCCATTTGCTGGTTTCAGAGTTATCTAACCGACCGTACTCAATGCGTCAGGTTGGGTAGTACTGTCTCGGACCCTGTCAACTTGGAGAAGGGAGTTCCACAGGGCTCTATTTTGGGGCCCTTGCTCTTTTTATTATATGTAAACAATATTTGTAATCAGATGCAATTTTCTACCTATCATATGTATGCTGATGACACTATTGTATATTCATGTGCTCCTTCTCTGGATATGGCCGTTTCCAATTTAAAATCTGATTTTATCACGCTGCAGCATGCACTTCTTGATTCCAAATGGCTATTGAACAGTAAAAAAAAACAAAGCAATGCTTTTTGCTCCTCTTGCCTCTCCATTGGCACCCTTGATGGCGTCTCTGTTGAGTTTTTCGATACCTACTACAAATATCTGGGCTCTTATCCTAGGTGCACATCCAACACATCGTTTATGATCGCAAGGAGAAAATCCACCCAAATCCACCCAAATGGCCTCAGAAGAGGTTTTTTTTGCTAAATCTGTCTAAAAATGTCAAATATCACTTGTTTTGCATCAATCTTGATACAGGGTACTTATTATATGTTGTACTTTGGATTCCTAAAGCTTTTGGTCTACTAACCCATCATCCAAGGTTAGTTTTCACCATGGGCGTAGGAAGCATCCTGAATGTGGGGGGGGCATTTTTAACGGGGGGTGTGGGGTCCTCCCCCCAAAAATAAAATAGATTTCCTGTATTCTGGTGCATTTTAACAGGTGGTTTGATACTTTTATGTGGCTATGAGGAAAATGATGGGTACATTTTGTCATTTCATCCAGTAGTAAAGAAAGGAAACATATTTGATTATTAATTCAGAGCCGTCTTTGAATTAATAAAAAGCAGTTTAAATGCCCATTTTTTGTACATTTACAACAATAAATATGTGTGAGTGCATTGAGAGATATTGTTGTGGAGAGTCATTTATATATAAAACGCAAAATACATTTGTGAATCCTTCTGTGAGCATTTATTAATATTGAGACTGATCTGACTCCATACAGATGTTAAGTTCACCTAGGAATGGTATTATTGACTTAAATGTTCAAATAAATGTTGCTCTTCTGTCTATATTGGTCATATGATGCCCCTTGACTGAAATGTTTCCTGTTCAATATCCCCACTGATTTACTTAAAATTCTGGGATGAGAGTCCACATCAGAATTTACTCTAAACTGTCATTTCCCTTTCATCACTCACCTCAGCAATGGACCTCTCTCCACTGTCCCTGTGTTCTGCCTCTGACTCACTCTCAAGCGCCTATGTCAAGAGAGGTGGTGAAGTGATAATTATTTATTGAGCAGTAGCCTATACTCTTTCACATTGAATCATAACAAGTCATACTGAATGTAAATACAACTGACTGTAAAGTAAGTCCCAGTCTGTGACATTGGACATTTTGAAGACTCAAAGTAGCAGTAGGTAGAATATTAGCTAGTCTATGTAATGTGCACAGAAAATAAATACACACAAAAAGCTTCTGAATGATAAGAAGTATAATTAAAACATAATGCACATTATCATTTTGAGAGAGAGTACCGAAGTTAAAGAACTCAGAAAATAATCTCTTATCGAACTAAGGCTCCAGTAAAACACACTGACTCCGTCTCTACATGGACATCAGTAAGCCGTTTATGAGTATTATCCCGGTTATTCATGTTCCCTGTTTACATGATAAATACTAGTAACCTGGCATTTCGATGCCTTTTCTCAGCTAAACTATTCAGTATTTGTATCTCTCTATCATGACATAAAGACGAAACTCCTCTCCAGAAGTGAGACGCCGCCACCGCCATCACTGTTAACTGATTAACTGCTACCAGCCAGTGGCGGTTCTACGGGGTGGCATGGGGTGGCAGCTGCCACCTCAGAAAAATGCCTTGCCAACCCAGCTGCCACCCCAGTTGGCAGCTTTGTTTTGAAAGAAAAGTTGTGGCTCATCGGACATTTATGAGAGAAAATCTCTAATGTCCGAGTGCAAGTGAATGCAGCACAAGACGCGCCTTGTAACCCCTCCTCCGGCCCTGGCGCGAGCCTGGAAATATGATTGGCGGCGATTTCATTTGAACAGGGGGACAGCGCAAAACGAGAAGCATTTCAGATCCAAGTAGACAGAAGGAATGAGGTATTTGCGGTCTACAATGACAGAGAAGAGCCTGTCAAGTTTGGCTGTAAGGCAAGGCAAGGCAAGTTTATTTATATAGCACTTTTTTGTACGCGACAATTAAAAGTGCTTTACAAAACAAATTAAAATACTTTTTAGGAATACATACAGTAAAAACACATATATAATGGCCTTTTACAACAGGCATTACAAAGCAAAGATAATAAAATAATAAAATAAACACCACAGGTATACAATACATGTTTAAAAGGCATACTGTAGTGGAAATATGAGCAGCTCAATTAAAAGCAGCCAAAGAGATATCTTTTTAGTCTCGATTTAAAAATAGTAAGCGTTTCTGCGGATGTGCATTATTTGGGTAGTTTGTTCCAGATTGTCGGGGCATAATAGCTAAATGCTGCCTCTCCATGTTTTGTTTTTACTCTCGGAACCGATAGCAGACCCGTCCCAGAAGACCTGAGGTACCTTGATGTCTCGTAATTATGTAGGAGTTCAACAATATACTTTGGTCCTAAACCATGTAATGATTTAAAAACTAGCAATAGTACTTTAAAATCAATTCTTTGGCCGACTCGAAGCCACTGTAGAGATTTCAGAACCGGACTGATGTGATCCACTCTTTTAATGTTAGTGAGGACACGTGCAGCAGCGTTCTGAATCAGCTGCAGTTTTCTGATGGATTTGTTTGTCAGCCCTGTGAATACACTATTGCAGTAGTCGAGTCTACTGAAAATAAAAGCATGGACAAGCTTTTCTAAGTCCTGTTGTGACATTAGTTTTTTAAACCTCGATATGTTCTTCAGGCTGTACTCAGCATTGAATCAAAATGCACCATAGCTTTAAATCTTAATCAGTTTGTGAGGCGATTTGCTGATCAAGATGGTAATCGCCACATTCAGCTGTTATAGGCATGCCAACTTGATGCACTGCTCACGGATGACTCAATGAGCATAACAAACTGTTAAAATGATGACCTTACGTGTGTAAATATATTTTTTTCTTTGAGGGGGTCTGCCCCCAAAAAACAGTTTGAAGTCCTGAGAAAGTCAAATAAGACGGTGTGTAAAACTACACTGCCCAGCCAACAGAAAGTAACCACTTTGATTTAACTAGGCCAGTAGGTAAGGACTTTCCACTGGATAATAACAGCAGCGATGTATATGTTTTAGCTGAATACACGTTTTTTAACCCTAACTGATACAGTTAGTCACTTCTTTAATGTGTGTTCTTTCTGATGTAAAGTCAAGGTTGTAACTGTTTGCAATGAAGTCGTGGGGCGCTGAACTGTTCTTTTGATTCTTTTGATTTATGATAGTAATTACTTGTCTTTCAAATTTGAAGGAGGGTGAGCAAGCATCTTGAGGAACATTCATCATTAACTCCTCCAAAAAATATAGTTTATTTAATAATAACACTGAATATGTGAATCATAACAGTGATTGACAGCTGATAGGAATAATATGATTGTTAATAGTATCATATTAATTTAGACAAACATCGAAGAGACAGTTAATTAATGTACTTATTGCAGCAGTCTGCATAGATTTGGTACCCCTGCTGGTCTAAGAGTGAAACCAACTCATTCAGTTATTGTTCAGTTAAAATTACGTCTGCCACCTTATATATTTATATTTAAAGGTGGGGTAGGTAATTTTGGAGAAACCAGCTCGAGTGCGCTAGAATTTGAAAATACACAGCCGGAAAAAATCTGCCACGTCCTACAGAGCCCCTCCTCCAACACACGAACGCGCACATGACCAATGAGGGCACGAGATAAGGTTGTGCACAGATGGAAGGCTGACAGGCAGGTAGGCCATCCAGTTATTTTAGCCGGGCCGGCTAACATGATTGGTCGTGCTTTTTACAGTACCACGGCTTCCACAGATGACATTTTTTAATGGATTTTTTGTCAAAGCACTTAAGATATTCATTGCTATCGGGATGTTAAGAGCATTCCATGGAATATAACAAAAAGTGTATCTCGAGCCGATTTCTCAAACTTACCTACCCGACCTTTAGGATTTACTGATGTGCCACAATAATGTCACCTATGTTATTGAGTTAAAATAAATATTGTGGCTTTCCAAGTTAACATTGATTGATATGACTGCGATTAAATCAACATATACTTCTGCCAGGGGATGCCACCCCTGAAATTCTCCTGCCACCCTCTTGCCACCCCATGAATATTTGTCTAGATCCGCCCCTGCTACCAGCTGATGACTGACTTTCCTCTTCTTTGAATTTGTTTTTCTTATGTCCATGTTGTCTGGGGGAGAAAACATATCAAACCAAGAGATCATCAGCTTTGATTTTCGCTGTATTAACCATTTCCTGAACATTTGGTGTGTGTGTGCCTTACCTCCGCTACCGGCACCTATGGAGTCAGATTTGGGTAAATATTCTAGCGCGTAAAACAAGCTACTCACGAGCGGAAAATGTGCTTTTACACGCGCATAAAATGACCCTCGCGCGCAGATTAAACCCCCGCGAGCGGCTCTGCGACAGCCCTCTTGCTCGCTCGCGGGAGTACAGCCTCGCGGAGTCTGTCTACGCGCGCGTGAAAAGTTTCTGGCACTTTGGGGCGGAGCCACTGGACTTTGATTGACAGCTGCCAGGAAACCCGGAGTTGCCAGGTTTGATAAATGCCTGAACTACCAAGAGCCGAGGAGTGACGGCAGCAAAATCAGTTGGACGAGATTGAATGGTAAAGTTGTCCATAAAAAAACTATTATATTCGTAAAGTGTACAGCTAATATATATATATATATATATATATATATATATATATATATATATATATATAATATATATATATATATATATATTAGGGCTGTCAAGTTAATGCGTTAATAACGCGTTAACGCAAAAACGCCACTAATTATTTTAACGCGATTAACGCATGTGTATTTTTATTCCTCTGCCACCCCGTAGTTTCAGAGCGCATCGAGTTTAAAATACCATCTACAAGCTGATGCTGACAGCCCCGCTCCTGCCGCCCGCTTGTGGCAGACCACACTTCCACGCTCACCGGCAGGCACCGACTGGCTGTTGGGAGGACCGGGAGGGTGTGTGTATGTGTGGCCCGAGCGAGCGAGAGAGAGACCTTACGTGCATTGTTGTTGTTAGCATCTGGTGCTAGCTAGCTGCGCTAACGGATATGGAGCTGTTTAAATGAAAACAGAGGAGCGACATTTCGCCACAACTGCGCCGAGCACTTGACTTTATGCAGGAAGCCAGACAGTGGGGCATTGTACGAAAAGTCAGCACACTCAGCACGGATAGTGCGCAACATGATTGCAGCGTCCAGGCAGCTCCCGTTCGAGCATATGCCTTGAGTTGCACATAGCTCCAACGATCCATCACACACACACACTCACACACGCACACGCGCGCACACACACACACACACACCATTTGTATTGTATTATTGTATGAGAGAGGTTCCAGGTTGAATTGAGGCGAATATTTGTAATGTTCAGAGGTTGTTGTGTTTAATATTCATGAGAATATTTGTCATTGTTCAAATGATAATAAACATTAGCATAAAGCATATTTGTCCACTCATATGTTGATAAGAGTATTAAAAACTTGAAAAATATTCCTCTAAGGTACATTTAGAACAGATCAAAAATGTGCGATTAATTTGCGATTAATCGCGATTAACTATGGACAATCATGCGATTAATCGCGATTAAATATTTTAATCGACTGACAGCCCTAATATATATATATATATATATATATATATAAATTGATTTTATATAAAACAATATATTTTTGAGTGGGCTGTATCTGTCAAAAATTGCATATATATATATATATATATATATATATAAATATAATTGGTTGTAAAAATTGTTTTTTTTATTTGCTTGATACAAAAGGACATTCTTTATAACCAATTACTTTATTATCACGCATTTGTAATATTTGTATGCTAGAACTGTTGTATTCTTTTTGAAAAATAAAAAATAAATAGCTTGTCATTCATTTTTATCCTTAATTATCCATCCAACACTGAAAAGGTGGTCCTTGTGAAGAATCTCATCACTATATTCCCTCAGCTGAAAGTCATTTACAACAATAGATGCTGAAGATTAAGTTTGTTTTAACCAAGGTATAAGGTTTTTTTAGGTGTGATTTTATGAATTATCTATTCTGTCAACATTTGATGAATTAGAAAAATATTAATATTTTTAAATGTTAACAATTATTTTCTTAATGACATATTGTGCTAATGAATCCTTGTAAATAAATGTCCAATGAATGTATTCTTGCATTCAATTTTTTTAATAAAAACCATATCCACCACCTGGTACTTCCAGTAATCGTCATTGACACACAATGTGCAGATATAACACAATCAAATGTTAATACTGGTTAAAGAAATATAACACAAAATGTGCAGAAATAACAAATGAGTGTGTTCATCTTGGTTACACATTTATGACACACAATGTGTAAAATGTGCACATTGTGTGTTAGGGGCATGTAACACATTTTGTGTGTAAACATGATTTACACATAAATAAACACAACACGTGTTGTCCCTGAGCACACTGTAGGTGTGTTGAAATTCAACACATGTTGTGTCATTTTTGACACATCCCTTCTAAGAGTGTACAGCAGATAGCTAGCCATTTTCGACAGATACAGCCCACTCAAAAATATATTGTGTTATATAAAATACAATTTTATATATATATATATATATGCAATTTTCGACAGATACAGCCCACTCAAAAATATATTGTGTTATATAAAATTAATTTATATATATATATGCAATTTTCGACAGATACAGCCCACTCAAAAATATATTGTTTTATATAAAATTAATTTGTATATAGATATATATATATATTAGCTGTACACTTTACGAATATAATAGTTTTTTATGGACAACTTTACCATTCAATATCGTCCAACTGATTTTGCTGCCGTCACTCCTCGGCTCTTGGTAGTTCAGGCATTTATCAAACCTGGCAACTCCGGGTTTCCTGGCAGCTGTCAATCAAAGTCCAGTGGCTCCGCCCCAAAGTGCCAGAAACAAAGCATTTGAAAAAGGAAAGCACAGAGTAATGACACATTTAGATTTTGGAATTCCCACCTGTTGTTAGCAATAGGCTGATGATTAACCAGGAAGACACATTCAGGAAAGAGTCATTTCTAGTAATAAGAAAATTAGCTGAGGACCAATGAATGTGGATCGTGTTTGGCGTACGTGCATGCTGCAGCCAACAAAGAGGAAGGAAACATTATTTCGACAAAATAGAAAGGAAAGACATGTGGACAAATATGAGCAATAACTTCCTCATGTAGCTCAAACAATGCATGCCTGCTATTTTAAGAACCGATTATTTTCTTACTGTTACACTGAAGCATTTGACTATTAATGAATAGTTCAGCTAGCACTAAGACAACTAAGAGAATTCTTTATGTGATTGATATGACTAAAAATGAACAGATGGGAGCTAGAAATATATGTAAAGAAAAGACAATTACAATTTGACAAATGGTCAGGACATGAAGAAACATTCTGAAGGAAAAAGATTATGAACCATCACCAGAGCTAACAGCTTCCTATTTAAATAAACCTCTGCCAAATTCAGATCTCCTCGTATACATCAACATGTAATAAAGTACATTTCTCCATCACTGAAGAAGAGACATCATTTGAAAACCACAAAAACGTGCCGCCCACACAAGTGCTCTAAATGTAGAATAAAGACTGTGAATACAAACTGCACATTGCTGGAGTTTCCGAAGTGATAGCGCGACGCAATACCTGCACAGGTGCAGCAACTATAAATACACCTGCCCAGCTCCTGAGCTGCAGTCCCAGGATCAGAGCCGGTCTGAGAGGAACCCTCACAATTTTAACACTCAACTTTATTTCTTTTCGCTTCCTCATGGAGGACCAGCGGTATCCCATCAGCGTGCGTTTAATTGGAGTCATGCACAAGGAGAAGACCAAAGTGAGCGCGTGGCGACTTGAACAAAAAATAATTAAGAGACCTCTTCTCTACAGTGTGATTAACATCTGCATTTGAATTTTTCCAGATGTACATGACCTCCGTGCTTTGGTCAGACCAGAGTGATATTCTAGTTTACAGGACTAATCCGGAATTTAAGAAAATGCATGTGAGTATACAGCTGGTTCATGTGTTGCGCCTGTGTGGTGTGGTTATTGGTTATTAATAACAACTCTGTTACCCATTTTCTTTATGATAGAAACTAATGAAGAAAGCTTTCCCACCTGCAAGTAAAATGAAACAATCCGACAGAATCATCCCCAGATATCGAGGTATGTATTTACAGCAGCAGTTTATGTGAGTCACAAAGTGTATTTCTGTGTTGATCCTGACTTTACGCGTCCTGTGTGCTTTCAGACAGAAGGCTGAGAAGGGGCAGCCGGGAGAAAGGCCCCACTAGGTCTCTGCTGCGACTCAAGTTTCTGCAGAAATATTGTAATGCACTTCTGAGCTGCGACCCGAGGGTCTGCCAGTCGGCAGACCTGATCCAGTTCTTCCACCCCAAAGATCAGGACCTGCAGCCGGAGTTTGCCCAGAACAGGTAGTTTAAAGCATTTCAAAAATGAAATGATATCTAATAACCAAACATTCTTGTTTCAAATTTAAATTCCGATTTGTTGCTACCAACTCCAGAAGGCTTTTCTGCGGGATTTTAGCTTTTCCAAAATGTCTAATTGAGAATATATGTTTTATTATATAAAACGTGACAAAAAGCTTAAATTGACTTTTTCATTGTAACCAGATACTTAGTGTCAACCCTAAGTAAAAACCCCATGTACAATATTATAATAGTTTGAGTAGTTAGAGTATTAAAAAAAAACAGAGGAATATGAAATAATTGCAAAATAGAACATGTAAGTTTCTCAGCAAGCATGAGGCCCTTGTTCATGTTAAATGTAAGATCTGCATCAGGAGCCTTTAAATTAAAACCTGACTAGTCCACAATCCAACAAATGTATAGTCAGTTTATTAATAGAAGTCACGATTTAGACTTTTCAATGAGCTGCTCTGCTTTTCTGCCTAATTCTTAATAATTTTGGCTCTCTACTCTTCCTCAGCATCATGATCATGCCAGCAGACGATGAAATGATCAGAGATGCAGGACAGGATCAGTGCGTGGGGAACGTGACCCAGCCGTTTGTCACCGAGACGTACAGGTGTGTGGCTCCTTACGAGACCAAAGATACCAAGAACAAGCCTTTCAAAGTAGCGCTGGACGAAAAAGTCGATGTTCTCATCAAAGACAAAGCAGGTGAGCGAGCCTCAGAGTCCTGTTAATGGTTTACCTCAACAACCCATTACCGTGAGATCTGTTAAATGTGAAATCCTGTTGGTTTAGGGTGGTGGCTTGTGGAGAATGAAAGCAAGAAGATGGCCTGGTTCCCTGCCCCCTACCTGGATAAACTGGAGGATGACGATGAGGCTGAGGATGAAGATGAAATAGATGGGAATTCTGAAAGAGGTATGTGCATAAGTACAGTATAAGTTGTACCCAATCAGAACATAAGACCATCAACACACAGCTTGTATACACAGCAGTAAAGGGTTAGATACTTTTAAAAGTGAAAGTAGAAAAAGTTGGTTGTAGAAACCCTCAAAATGTCAAATTACAGATAAACGGCAAAATTATCTTGGAGTATTAAAAGTGCTCTCTATGCAGAATGGCTCATTTCACAGTGTTGTATTGAAATAGGATAGAATATTATATATTATTTTTTATCACAATTGCTCATCAAGAGGATTATAATGTTTTAGTCTGTCAGTGTGGAACTAAGTTTAGATACTTTGTGTGTTATTGGGTAAAGCAGCAGCTTTTTACTGCATTATATCATGCAAGCACAGATGGTTTTTTTTTGTAAAAAGGAAATATAAAGTATATGTGTCAAATACATGTAAGGGGATACACATTTCATAATTTCCTTTTTAAAGTGCTGTGCACAGTTAGAGAGTAAAATGGAAAAACTCAAAAATACAAATATGTAAAAACTGTACTTTACTATAGTACTTATGTGGATGAACATTGTTGGTTATGTAAGTAAAGGTGCAACAAAGCACTGTATTAAAGAAATGTCTTTCACTCCAGGAATGCTATACAATGCAGTCAAGAACTACAAGGCCACCAAGGATGACGAGATAACCGTGGACATCGGTGCTGTGGTGGAAGTCCTGCAGAAGTCTGACAACGGCTGGTGGTTCGTCAGGTAAACATCATCCAGTGTACTAGATTTAGATTGGAACCAACTTAAATACACTGCTTGTCAGAAAACCTAGGGTGGCTTTTGAGTAACGTAAACTCTCAGAAGACCCTTTCTGGAGCATGTTGGTTTGTCTGTTCTGGGCTCCTGTAGAAACAATTAAGGTGCAAACGTAATGGAAGAGTGCATTCCTTTTCCCCCTAAATTCAACGCACTGGTCCTCTAAATAATTTATGAAAAGTGTGTGTGAAAGCTTCCTTGGAAATACTCTTGCATAACAAAATTCATTCTAATTGTAACCCTCTACATTCTCCACTTTGTCATTTTTAACAGATATAATGGTAAAGCAGGCTACATCCCCATCATGTACTTGAAGCCCTACAAACACCCTCATATCCGCATGATAGCCACCAATCAAGATCGCCGCAACTCTTCCCCGAACCAACTAATGCCGTCCCTGGATCAGCAGTCCAAAGGTCTCAGCCTCTCTCAAGGCAACCTGCTGCAACTTCCTGTCCGATCGTCCACACCCAAGATGCAACTACCACTCCTACAGCAGAAGTCAAAATCTGTTGATATCCAGCCTTATCATCCTCCTGCTGCTCCGTCTGCAGCAAGCATTACTTCTTCCACCGACGTTGACACCTCCCCCACGACCGCAAAGCCTTTCCCTTTCCCCAAAATCATGGTGGAGATGGACGGAGAAGATGAGCCTCGTCCCCTGAGCCTGCAGGCCGACAGCGAGGGGAGTCTGAGCGACAGCAGCAGCTTCAGCGATGACCTCAACAGTTCCTGGAAGAGCTCCTCATCCATCAACCTGAGCCAAAGCTACAACGAACAGGAGCTGCGTCTCAGCCGTACGCCTCCCCCCGTGGTGAGCAACCGCCTCAGCCCGACAAGTGGCCTAGAGGGGAAAATGCCCCCCAGTGTCTCTGATCCCAACCTCTACAAGGGTCCGACAACACCTAAAGTGCCCCCCAGACCGCGGGCCCAGGACATCCTCACCCGCTGTACCACTGTCACCCGCAAGAACGCAGCCAGGCGCGGCCTGTCGCCCACACAGACTGATATATTCAGTCGATGAAATGTGTGTTAACTTTATTTGTATAATTAAGGACTTTAGTCAAATTCAAAGTCAACTTTATTGTCAATCTTTCAGTTTGTGTGTACAGACAAAGAGATCGAAATACCGTTTCCCGCAATTTGTATTTGATTTCTGCAAATAAAACTCCCTAGTGAGGTGAGCATGTGTTCAGAATGTAAGAGTAGTTTTATTATGACTACGAGGCAATATATCAGTTGTATTGAGGTGACTGTGGGAACATTTAGTACACACATAGACAAAGGCATTCAACATAAGCAGAAAATATATTAACACAATTATGAATCTGTAAACACTTAACATTCATAACACGCTAATTAACTCTGTTTTGAATGATTTATTTTCCATACTGGAAACCTTGTATGCATTCTGAGTGTGCTGAGTGCACAGAGAGAAAGGGAAAGAGATGTGTTCTTGTGTCTGGAGCAAAAGTAAATATGTATCTGAATTATGAACAGTATGATGTGGGCATTTTGTTTCCTGGTCAAGCATGTTTACAGCTAAATTAACTTGTATATAGTAATAGGTTGTGTCAATAACACAGAATATACTGACCATTTAAATCTTGAATGTATTTTCTTGTTACAAAAAAGCTTGGAACAAATAAAAATACTTTGGGTAAACTCTAAATGTCTTGCTTCAAGATTTTTTTTTAAGCTGTATAGCTCGCTCTGTCAGTCAGCCCACAACATTTTTCCCAACCTTCGATGGACAGAATTCCAGGATGAACTCCACTGTTTTTGATTTCGCGTATTTCTCGGTCTCTGAAGTCTTACAGGGTTTGCACTCAATTGATCCTAAAAAGTCTGCCGGGCATGGCGGCCTCGACCCGTTCTTTTTAAAGATTGCAGCTCAGATTATAGCACAACCAGTAACTGATATTTGTAATCTCTCCCTGTCCACTCACACACTGCCAGCTGTGTGGAAGCAAGGTCTGGTATCGCCCCTCTTGAAAGCTGGTGATCCCACGGAGTTGAATAACTATCGTCCTATCTCAAATCTTTCTGTGTTATCAAAGATTCTTGAGTCCCTAGTTTCTACTCAGCTAAAACTTTTTTTAAATTCACACAACATCCTTAACCCTATGCAATCTGGATTCAGATCAAAGCACAGTACTGTGACTGCCAGTCTGAAAGTCTTGCACGATATTAAGGCTGCTTTGGATAAAAAATCTGTTTGTGTTGCATTGTTTATTGACCTAGCCAAAGCATTTGACACTGTAGATCACCACATTATGTCTAATGTTATGTTGATGTCTCGTTTCGGTCATAATCCCATTTGCTGGTTTCAGAGTTATCTAACCGACCGTACTCAATGCGTCAGGTTGGGTAGTACTGTCTCGGACCCTGTCAACTTGGAGAAGGGAGTTCCACAGGGCTCTATTTTGGGGCCCTTGCTCTTTTTATTATATGTAAACAATATTTGTAATCAGATGCAATTTTCTACCTATCATATGTATGCTGATGACACTATTGTATATTCATGTGCTCCTTCTCTGGATATGGCCGTTTCCAATTTAAAATCTGATTTTATCACGCTGCAGCATGCACTTCTTGATTCCAAATGGCTATTGAACAGTAAAAAAAAACAAAGCAATGCTTTTTGCTCCTCTTGCCTCTCCATTGGCACCCTTGATGGCGTCTCTGTTGAGTTTTTCGATACCTACTACAAATATCTGGGCTTTTGGTTGGACAGTAATCTGAACTTCAAACACCATATTGAAATTCACTCTTGGCTTCCTTTTCAGACTTAAATTTTGTTTTTCAACTTCATCCCGTAAAAGGTTGGTCTCTGGCTTATTCCTGTCCCAGCTTGACTATGGTGATACAATTTATAGATTTGCCTGTCCCACTGTTTTGGCCAAACTTGACCCACTCTACCATGCTGCACTGCGTTATATATCAAATGCACCCTATAGGACTCATCATTGCAAACTGTATAGCCTAACTGGATGGTCCTCACTTAGTATGCGTAGGATTGGTTTGGATTGGTTTTTATTAATGTATGAAGCCATTTTAGGTAAGCTTCCACTGTATATATGTGCCAGATTTGCTCCAGTTTGTGACTCTTACAACCTCAGATCCAGTGCCTGGGATACGGTTCCAGGTTCCTGCTGTGCGGACTGAGGCTGGAAAAAGGAGTATTTTTAATTATGGTTCTTGGTCTTGGAAGGACCTTCAATCACACCTCAAACTGACGGCACTTGTCCCTATAGCCTGTTTTAAATTGAAGTTGTCTGAAGTCCTTACCACCAGCTGCTCTTGCAATAATAAGTAGTGCACCTTTCTTACTGTCCTAATGTGCACAATGTAGTTACTGCTTTTTCGTCTTTTGTTTTCTTAGTTATGTTCTTTGTATTTTATATGTTTGTGTTGTTGTATGTGTAACGTTGCTGCCTTCTTGGCCTGGTCAGCATTGTAAATGAGATTTTATCTCAATGCTTTTTTTATCTGGTTAAATAAATAAAAAAATGTGTGTGAATGCTATTACAAAATTGCGCATTATGCCTCTGCGTCGGCAACAACCAAGGCATTCTGTTTAAGGGTTATCTGTCTGATCCTCATGGAAGCAATGTCTTAAGAACACCTTAACATATTATTTTCAAATCGGGCACAAACGTCCCCATGGACTCAAGGATGAACTGATGCGACTTTTGGAGGGGTTGAGGATCAAGGTCTCTGAGGGTTCGAAAACGTTAATGGTGATAACTCATTAATGCATATGCTAAAATGAGATTGCACCAGACAGGATGCAAAATAGGAGCCAGGGACAAAAGGTTGAACGGCAAGCGGCCCCCACTTATGGCACCATTGCAGAAACCCACGCCAATCTTCTAACTTTTGTTCTCAACTACATACCGTTTCAGTTTGGTGAATGAATCTTTGTTTGTTCTGTGACACACCTGTTCACAGACTGACCGGAATCCAAGCATCTGGTTATTCTAGTTTTGTTTTAGGGTCACATAAGACTGACAGCACATGGTTTAAGCTGTACGTGCTTATGAGTCTGAAATCAAGTCTCATCACCTTTATGCAAATAACTTTATTTGGGTATATCACTAATCCTTAAGACAATTCACTTCATGATGTGTTCGCCACCGAAGCTAAGCTCCAACACACCCAACAGGAATGTTCACCATGTTTCCACTAAGCAATTAACACTTAGAATGCGAATGACTCATTTGGGAATTTCTAAACATACAACATATGATGCATGACTTTATAAAAATGTAACTCATTTTAAATCACAAAAAACAGACTTTTATTTTATAAACATTTGTAGTCATGACATAAAAAAAATCTGTGGTTATAGGAGGAACATTTTCTGTTGTTGTGGTTGAACCGGTAGTTCAGGGCTATGCAGAGCTAGACAATAGCGGCTGGTGTCTGCAGGGGGGGGGGGGAGAATAACACAGCCTTACTGCAGCTCTGTTTCTCCTATTTTCCTACCAAAGTACACTTTGTCTGAAAAAGCACAACTCAGTGACTGGCATGAGACTTAGGAATGCACAGAGAGGGTTATTATCTGTATCACTATCATCCCACTTCTGTCTCTGCGTCTCTTCACACACTGACACTCAGTCAGTGTACTGTGTCACACCAGCTAATGGTCCGAGATGAGACAACCCCCTTTTCTTTCCTGCAGGAGTCATCTGTTATCAGCTTTGAGACCCCTGTCAGCTGGCTGAAGTCTGGCATTCTGGAGCGGAAGAAACCGGGAGACATTTCACCACCTTTACCGTTGTCTGATCCTCTTCTTCGGGGTCTTCCTCTCCTGAGCTCTCCTCACTTTCAGAGTGGTGGTTGCCGTTTGTTTTGGCGCCTTTTCCGTTTGCTATTCCACCGTTGTTGTTGTTGTTGTTGGTTGATTTATTGGTGGCACTGACCTCATTGTCCTCTTCATCTTCTTTAACCAGATCTTCATCTTGTCCACCATCACTGTCATCCCCATCTTGCTTCTCCTCACCGTCGCTGCCCATTCCTTTCTCCTTGTCAATCATAAAGAAAGGCTGTGCAAGAGGAGTGGTATCCATGTCTTCATCTTGGCCCATGCTAGATAGGATTTACAAACAGGGATTAGATGTATGAACTGCACAATCAACATGTTTAACCAAAGAAACAATATATGCAACACAAACAACTATAATGCATTCAGTGCTGGAGTCCTCACCTGGATTTACAATATATGTCAAGTTTGACCGACAATATCTTGTTACCAAGCACGAGGAACGCATTGTGCTGAACTAAAAAATGATTGCACTTTTTGCAATAGTTACTGGAGGAAGACAAGGAAGTCACTGAGCTCCATCTGTGAGCCAAGAGATTAAATTAAGTGTGTGAGACTAACTGGAGCCAGTCTGTCAGCGCAGCAGAGGTGCAATTTCATAGAGCTCAAGTAAAAAAATGCAATGTTGTCAGGAGAAAGGTTTTGGTGCAAAGCAACATAATGTCATCTGGCAAAGTGATGTGATCACAAACATGCAAGCACACATTGCTTGTAGATCACTTGAGCTGTTTATTTATACTCTTAAATGTCTCATCATATAATAAACTCCTGCCAATGCTTTTATTGTCTTCAATTGTTATATTCTGTAACTTCAGCTGGATTTCCTTGATCATATTTAATTGTCTCTCCGGTATCATAAACAACATGCTAACCAACATGGCCTGAAGCGCTGTTTTAATGCAGGGCTGTTTTGGGTCTGAACCTCACCTGGCTGGTGCTCCGGCCACTCTCATCTTCTGCCACATGTAGTTCAGGAACATGGACGCCTGCAGCAGGTTGCCGATCCTCAGCATGTGTCTCTCTGTGGGAGAGCAACAGAGGTAACCAGTTACAGAGGGTTTCATACACACATCAGAATTTAACCAGAGGTAGAGTTGCCCAGCAATAATGAGATGGGTAACAGGATTGCTTCAACACAATACCGTCATGTTAACATCCACTTTTTTAAGTAATTTTTTTTGACAAATACTTCCTGTTTCGGAATACCCTTCCTAGTAAAGCGTCTCATGTACTTCCAGCAGCAGCCGAGTTCAATCCCACCTATGTGGCCCTTATTGATGCATGTGATCCCAGCTATCAACCTATTTCATGACACTATTTTTTTAGATTCCCCTATTAGGGATGGATTCTCCTCAAAACATTATTCTACCCATTCTTTGTTTTTTGAGGGATGTGTTTATTGGCTCCAAATAGGAACCAGAGGTAAAGGGGCCCCGCAATGATAGATTGGTAACAGGAAAACACACACACACACCTGTATATGGGATGAGTCCCTCGAGGTGGGCTCGGGCGCCCTGGTACTGCAGCAGCTCCTCGGGCTGCAGGTGTGTGAGGAGCACCTGGAGGATGGCCTGGGCGTTCTGGCAGTTTCTGGCGTTGGTGTTCCAAACCACACAGTAGCGCAGGAGCGACTCTGAGTGGAGTTAAAGCCAAAACAGGATCACATGATGAAGGTGGAAAGGGAACGAAGATAAGAGAAGAGACAGATTCATTTATTTCGTCTACCTCGCTTAAAGACGTTTTTTCATTTAGCTTTTGTATTCCACAATTAGAAATGTTGAAGGATATTGTTGATCTGTTACCTTTTTGATCCACCCTGAGTTTCAGGAGCGTCTTCTCCAACAGCTCATGGCCATTCTCCGACTGGCGGATCGCTGTAAGCATTAGAGAACAACATGTTAAACACAGCAGAAAATCAGTGATTGAAACAACTTTCACAGCAGAGGCGTTTAATATATTAAGTTTAATGTCATCATTTTTGGTTGAGACATTGTAAATCATTTCCATGTCGAATAAAAAAAGAATTTCTGGAGTTGTTTTAATGTGTCACTGTCCTTTACATCAACCCAAAAGAAATATGTTATAAAACTTTTAGTTCACCTACCCAAATAAAGGGCATACAATTAGATAGTTAATACCTGTCTTTGGAAATGTTAAGATAAACAATTTAGAGAATACGAAACCAGACACTGCTGCATGTGCACACCTGGGTTTGGCACAATTCATCCTTGCATAACTCTATGTACTACCTCTCTACAGTGTCATTGTTACATAACTAAGAATGCATCTGCCTTTGCTGACATGAGATCTCAATGACTCATGTTACACTACATAAGTGTAGAGGCTGCATTTACCAGAAAACAAAGTACATTTGCAAACCCTTACATGACTAAAGCAGTATGTTCCAAGTCTCATTTATCCACGCTTATGCTGACCACTCTCCGAAGTACCTTACTAATTCAAACAGTTCTGCATTCATAGTCTCACGATTGTGTAATTATGTGTGAAAAACAAAAAGGAAGTAGTAATTGATACACAAATGATCATTTTGAGTGTGGAGCATTCCTTGTGTATCACTATTTGTATTGCTTGTATATCTCTTTAAAATGGACATCTTTGGGAAGTAAGGAATATTTTGACTATTATTATTATATGACTTACACTGCCTATAACTTTGCTTATAACAGATTGTTCATAACACTGCTGTTACAGCCGCTGCTACCTTGTGAGCTTAAGTCTGTTGGTGTATGTAAATGAGCTGTGCAGTTCCTATGCTGTCATTGGCCGTCCGGACCGCTCAACATCCGCGGGGATTGGACAGACGTCGCCCAACCCCTGCTCGCTTCTGCCACGTCATCCGGGGGAGGAGTATAAAGGCTGAGCACGGACAACAGTCGGGAGGCTCTGTATTTTGTGTCAGATGCCTCAGTCAACCCTATCCTTGTGATAAGCCTTCATTCTGTGAATTCTGAGATTTAGCGTGTGTCTTTGGTATTAGCTCCACTGATTAGCAGTGTCTGTAGTAGGGTTCTAGGCGAGCACACTGAGTAGCAGTGTGACGTCGGGTTCTGTGTTAGCGTAGGGATTTTGGTGTGTGTGTATACTGCTTAGATCCAGGTTGATTAGCACCTGTCGACCAGCGTTCCTGTGTGTTTATACTGCTTAGATCCAGGTTGATTAGCACCTGTAGACCAGCGTTCCTGTGTGTTCATACTGCTTAGATCCAGGTTGATTAGCACCTGTAGACCAGCGTTCCTGTGAGTGGATATTGCGTAGAGCCAGGTGATTAGCACCTGTAGACCAGCGTTCCTGTGTGTTCATACTGCTTAGATCCAGGTTGATTAGCACCTGTAGACCAGCGTTCCTGTGTGTTCATACTGCTTAGATCCAGGTTGATTAGCACCTGTAGACCAGCGTTCCTGTGTGTTCATACTGCTTAGATCCAGGTTGATTAGCACCTGTAGACCAGCGTTCCTGTGAGTGGATATTGCGTAGAGCCAGGTGATTAGCACCTGTAGACCCGCACCAGCTGTGTGTTTCCACAGTCCCGTTTTGTTTATTGCTTGTTTCCACTTGAGTAGTGAGATTTGTTTTTCTTTCTATAGCGGGGCAACTCTCTTTTGGAGACCCTTTGTGTTGTGTTATAGTGACAGATTGACCCGTGTTGTGGGGCCAATCTGTGTGACCATCATTTTGCCTAGTTTCAGTGACAATAAAACCACCGGTAACAAATATACCAAATGCAATCTGGTCGTGTCGTTTCCCGTTTGTACCCTAGCCAAGTGGGAACGTAACACTGCTCACATTAAAGCTACATTAAAAACACTTTGTCTTGTTTCATCGCACGCAATAACTTATGTGAAAGCTGTTCAGCTTCAGATTGACAAAACGTCACTGTACCTTTGTTTTTAGGAAACTGTGTCAAATGGACAAAAGAGCAGGAACAATGTGGAATAAAGGTAGCTTTTTGTTTTCATGTTCACAGGCTGAACCTTTGACAGAGGGGTGTGCTGTGATTGCAACAATGCTCCGGTGACTCTCTAAAGTGAGCAGTCGTATACAATAAACAACGACAGACTGACAAGATAACCGAAGGTGAAACTGTAAGAAGAGACATGCAATGTGTACAGAGAAGGCATAACGTGGTACAAAATAAATAGAATAAAACCAAAAAAACCTGTGTACACCGTGTGCATGCAAGAAACAAGTAAATGTCAGGATAGAGAAAGTGGAATGGGGGCATCCAGCAGCTGAATGTTTAAGGCACCGAAACTTCCCAATTCTCTCTCCCCTCAGTTCCTGTCAGCTCTTATAGTCCATCGGTCAACCTAGACCAGAAGATGTTGTAGTTCAAAGTACCTTTGATGACGTTGAGCACAGTGTGAGGCTGGTCCAGAGAGATGGCCAGACCCAGAGCCTTCAGGTACTTCTTCTCATGGAGCAGGTTGGACAACTCCTGCTGCCTTTAGACACAACAAACAAACTAGTTAATCAATCAAATATTATAAACAACAACAAAATCCCAGGCGTCCCGAGGAAGATCTCAGTTTTCTCTGTTTAGCGGCTTGATTATTCACACAATATTATTATATGTATAGTTTTATATTATATATATATTTAATATAACAGTTATTGTCAATACAGGCAAATCACAGTTATATGTGCCTCAAGCTCGGCTAAGCTTTGATAAGTAAGTGAAATGTACATTAAGTTCTGCTTTTCACATCAACATTTCTTGACTGTATCAGTTTCTATATCTATGTGTCTTTCAAAACAAATGAAAGGCATTCAGACAACTTTTCCACGAAGAAACCCCACCTGATAATAATGTATCTGTTACCTAGGCCCTCGTTATTATGAACCCATATGTCAGAGTGCATGTGTGCTTTCCTCAGTGGGCAAACATATACCTTCATTAAACATATATACAATCAATCATATTTGACCCCAAAATTCCCCTCTTCTTATCAGAACACATACCGCCTGACCTGTGACCCAGAGCGGTACGCCTTCATGTAACACAGGCTCAGTTTATTAGTTGGCTGACAGGATGTTTTAACAAGGGGGACCAGCAGCTGGGACAGAGTTATCCCTCCAGGATCTCTGACCTCCAGCAAACAGACAACAAAATGTTGTTTGTCCACCATCCAGTGATTAGTCGGAGGATGGAGGGCTGATAATAATGTGATAGCCTACTCTCTCACATCTATTTAAGGACTTCTAAAATGACAATGTGGTGTGTAACTTACTTAAGTATCTGATCCTCTTGCTTGGCCTGCTCCTCGGCCAGCTCCACTTCAGTCACATCCTAGCAGTGGACAAAAGAGAAACATGTTTGAGGTTATATGTTGTTCCCTGCAGGGGACTTTCCAAGTTTTCCCCTTCAGAAGAAAGAGATTATTTACAGTGAAAGGTCAGCTAAATATTAACAACTAAATAACATGTAGACTCAACGTTATCAAGTGTTACTCAGCAGGTTAGATATTAGCTGCCACAAAGACCAAATTAAAAGAACAATTGTGAACTTGTTGCATCAACTTGGATGCAACAAGAGGAAAAGCACTGGCTGCAAAGACTCTTATTTTTAACAATCTGACAACCTGTACTTATATGTATTTAGAAGTTAGACAGCTTCACACACATCAGCAGGTCAGCATCAGACACTTACCACCCACACAGTGATGTTAGAGTCTGCTGAGCCAGTCACAATCTTGTTGTCTTTCTGACTGCCGTGGAGACCCCACACTTTGTCCTGGTGGGCGTCCAGCGTCTTCACACACTCGTTGGTCTTTATTGTCCACAGCTTCACTAAACCGTCCGAGCCACTGAGGACAGAGCGTAATTAAGAAGGCTTGTTTAGATATACACTTCCATTCTCTTTCAAATAAATGTTTTATGAATTTTAAATGGAATATAAAAAAAGCTTTGCATAAGAATTTAGGCGGGGTTACCTGGTGAGCAGCTGAGTGCCTCGGCTCACAAAGATGATCTTCAGAACTGATGCATCATGACCCTCGAATGTCTTAAAACAGTAAAACAAACAATCAGTCATGTGATCTTTTTACTTTTCAGCCAACCAAAAACATATGAATTACAGATTTGTTTTTATATTTTTCTTGTGTTGAGCAGTTTTACCTATGTTGATTCAGAAATTGCTTAAAGTGGACCTATCGTGCTATTTTTAGGCAATAGCATAGGTCTCAGATATATACAAATATATTAAAAACATGTCTATGAAGTGTTTTGCTCAAAATACCAAACAGATCACCCATTCTAGCCATGCCTCATATCCCTCTATTTCACTTCCTGTTTCAAAAGTGCTGATTTGGGGTATAAAGCTTTTATAAAAAAAAAAAAAGAAAAAAAAAAAAGGAGGGGGCGGAGCTCATGCGGGAGATTCTACCGGTGATGAAACGCCATATCATGGATTATCAAGGATTACTTCTGAAACAGTATGGAGCTCAAAGGCTTTCTCTCTTGCCAGTTATACCACAAGGTGAGTTCCTTTTTATTTCCTGCTTCTTCACACACATGCTCTGTGCAGTACAGGTTAGCTCTGAGTGCACCGACCATAAGATAAGACTTTATTCATCCCGAAGGAAATTGTTGTGCCAGAGTAACAAAATACAATAAACACAGCAGCAAAACTGTACACTAAAAGTGCAGCAAAAAGAGCAATTAAACATCCACAGACAACATGAAATGTAGAAACATAGAAGCATAGATGGTCACACAATCAATGCAATCATTATTAGCAGTATTTAGTAGTAAAACAGTCGGGCATTGTTTCTGATAGCAACGTTTCTGGTAGGGCCGTGGGTGTAAAGCCAGCCTACACTTCCGATATTACGTCCTTTACCTAATTTTCCATGACTGAAAACAAATTACTCTTTCTCAGCGGTACCACTGAAAATGGTTTATTTTAACATGGAACAGGAAAATAAGGTCAGCATATGAAACATGTAGTGCCTATCTAAAACAAATCAAATAGTTTACTAGCTTCGTCAGGGATGCAAACTCATCAGGTATGAAAAAGGTGACAAGGATCCGATCCCCCGACCCCACGGAATATCGGCTTTAAAATGAGGAATAACAGGATGTTAGCAGTCAGAACAACTAAAGCAGCAGGTAATAATAACAGAAATGCTAAAGAGTCACATCTAATAGAAATATATAAAAGCATTTATTTTAATTGTGTAGCAGTCACTTTATAATTTTGGCAGCACTGTTGAGCATTTTGAAAATGTATTTTCATGCCTCTGTTCAAAGCTTAGTCTTTCTATCTTTATAGCCACTGGTGTAAAGTAACTAAGTTCATAAACTCAAGTACTATACTTAGGTACAATGTTGAGATACTTGTACTTTACTTAAGAATATATCTAATAAAAGCATTATCCTCTTTCAAAAGTATCATTTAAAAAGAGTCACAGTCACCTACAGGAATATAACTAGTTATTGACTTAACTAAACAACTATTGCCCTTGTATTATCTTTACATACTTATGAAAGTGAGAGACTTAAGGTCTGTGTGTCAACTACTATTTTTGTAAAGCACTTTGAATTGCCTTGTGTTGAAAAGTGCTATATAAATAAACTTGCCTTGCCTTGCCTTGCCTTACATACAAGACTTATGTATGCAACACCCTGTCACATGCACACTAAACCTCAGGGCCCACCTTGAGGCAGCTGAAGTCCTGCAGGCTCCACAGTTTGGTGGTGCCGTCGGCGGAGGACGAGGCGAGCACCTGGTCGACAGGAGAGAAGCAGACGGCCCAGACGCCTCGACGGTGGCCCTTAAAGACCCCCAGCAGACTCACGCTCCCCTCCCACGCCAGCGACCACAGCTTGGCGGTGCGGTCCTGGGAGCCCGAAGCAAGCAGCTTGTCATTTGGTGACACTGCCACGCTGTTTACATCCTGGAAGAAAGGAGATGAGGAAATAATGAGTACATTTCCACAAAGTTGACAAGAGACAAGGAAATGTATATACAAAGGAGACAGTGCCGAGAAATGAGATGGAAAAGATGGGTGTGAAACACGCAGAGGTATGAAATCACATTCTTTGTCTCACTACAATGCATCCTCAATATGACAAAACACAAGTTGAGTAATGTTAGGGAAATTGTGTAAGTCTGCTTTGATGTCTCTCTTATAAAGAGAGCCTGTTTTACTCAGAACAGGACGTTCTCCGTTGGAGGCGACGTCATACTTCCAAGTATAAAGATCCTTATTGCTTTTAATACGAATATTGTGTTGCTGTACGTTTGTTATCTTACTGATTATTCTCTCTTGACCACAGCTGATTTTAAAGCTGCTACGACAGTAACAAGGTGTTGCAGAGGGACAGATGATTGATTGTTGTACCTGACATCTCAAGTTAGCCAAGGCAAGTTTATTTATATAGCACTTTTCAACACAAGGCAATTCAAAGTGCTTTACAAAAAATGAAAGACATTAAGAAAAAGGCATTTAAAATCAGTCATTAAAAAGAAAAGCTAATAAAATAAACATTAAAAGAAAAAAAGTTACTGTTTACGTGTAGTGGAAATGTCACTTCAATGCAACTTTCTAACAGTTATCAGTTCCACTGGTACACCATGCTTAAAACTATTTAAAGGCATCACCATAGATGAAAATCTCTGCTTCAAACCACACATTGACAATCTTTTAAGGAAATTGAAATTAAAGCTGGGATTCTTTTTTAGAAATAAGGCCTGCTTCTCCACAAGTGCGAGGAAACGGCTTGTAGCTGCCACATTTTTGCCGCTCTTGGACTACGGGGATGTTGTGTACATGAACGCCTCAGCTCACTCCCTTCATCTGCTGGACACTGTTTACCATGGGGCTCTGAGGTTCATAACCAACTGTAAACCCCTCACACACCACTGCACGCTGTACGCTTTAGTCAACTGGACATCATTATCAATGCGCAGATCACTGCATTGGTACAAACTCATCTATACTGCTATGCTTGGACTGCTGCCCCTCTACATATCACACAAACAGTACAGCTATAGACTAAGATCTCAACATTACATCACTCTGTCCGTCCCCTCAGTACGCACGGTGCTTGGGAAAAAAGCCATATCATACTCTGCCCCCTCGACCTGGAACACACTTCAGCAGGAACTTAAGCTGACCACTTTGATACCCATCACGGATTTTAAACTCATTTTAAAAAAGCTGGAGAAATCATCTGTGGGTGTTTGCACCTGCTATATCTGACTGCTGTATATGGATTTTAATGACTACTTTTTTACGATGTTGTATTTTAGTGTTGCCTCTGTGTTTAGTGTCCTGTCTGTCTGTAACTTTGTGTGGTAGTGTTACCACTGACAGGTCTCTCTTGAAAATGAGACCTTGTGTCTCAATGAGATCTACACCTGTATAAATAAAGGCTAAATAAAAATAAAATAAAATTTACAGAGACATAACTGGAGACTGACTCACCTCTCTCTCTCTGTGTGTGTGTGTGTGGCTTTTTTTTTTTTTAAATGATGGAGAGTTTTGTGCCGTACCTTGTCATGGGCCTTCTCTGTGGCGCGGGGGGTCAGCTGTTGTATCTCCGCCCCTGCTGTGGACAGGTCTGCTGGGAGATCCCACACCTTCACCGTACAGTCCTGACTGCCGGACACTACGAAAGATGCTTTCATCCTGGACAGAAACATGGAGAGCCATTGCTGTCACACATGCTCATTGGTTTTCTTTTACTAACAATGAATACCCATCTTCTTACCACCAGGCTCTTTGCATGTGATGTGATGGGATAGGATGTGAGTGTAAACTAGTTACCTGGAGCAGGTGATGGAGCCCACAGCGTTAGCGTGGTTGGAGCCCTGAGCCACACAGTGCACCTGACCACTGTCGCTGTCCATCTTCCACACACGCACTGACCTGTCCTAAAGACACACACATTTCATTCTTTACTTGAATGTAGTTATAAAGGGTCTCTATTTATAGACTTTGTGGTAATACTGGTAATGTTGCATGTGCCGAATGCCTTAGAAGCCATTGTGTACAACAGTTGTTCTCTTGAGTTTCTATTATTTGTGTTCAGCATTGCTGGAGGTGCAGAGTTGTGCGCTTACCTTTGCACAGCTCGCAAAGAGAGAACCCTTTTTGAACACGTCCAATGAGAGGACAGTATCTGTGGATGATGAACAGATAAAAAATAGCAGTGAATGTCAGAGTAGATAATCTTCTCTCCAACCAGCTCAGCAAGTCCCTTTCAACACGTGCTGAGACAAGATGTTTGTTTCAAATCTGAATTCTTTGGTTTCCGTTGCTCTAATGACACCTTTCATTTTAAGTTACCATGTCATTCAGTGATGCCTTTAAGTCGTTCTTTTTCAAATGTAGCTTTTAGAAGCTGTGTAATCAAATGTTTATATAAAATCAATGTATATTCTTAATGCATTTTGAGATGCATTGCTATTGCTTTATAAAGCACTACGTTAGTTTAATACAAATAAAAGGTTATTCATTTTCAATTGATCACATCAACATCAGCAACGCTAACTAATTTATTTTATAAATTACCACTGTTGAAATGTCTACAATAATCTGTAATTGTAATCAATCCCTTTACATAAAATAAAGTAAAGCTTTCAGTCTCAGTTACTTAAGTTTCTCCAAGTCATAAAAGGTTGACACCAAGTTTAAAAGGCTAGGGACAGTATTGCAAATAGACTGCGTGTTGATGTCAAGTTTACTGTGGTTCCTTTCTGCCCTCTGGTGAATAAATGAACAAACTGCTATGCATTTCACATCAGGTACACACTCATGCCCTCTGCTGGTGACTGACCTGTGTGTCCGTAGAGGATCTGGCAGCTGTTGGTGAGCAGCTCAAACACCTTCAGCTGGCTGCTGTTGGTGGCCACCACTATGTGGCTGTCTTCTTTCCCCAGAAACTTCACATCCAGCACTTCGTCATTGTATCCCACAAACTGGGAGAAGTTAGGAGGAAGCCACAGAGAAAGAAAGTGGAGATGTATTATATGTATATGATAATAAAAGAATCTGGATGAATGAAGTCTGCAGTTTGACGCTCAAGTTCAAGAACTATTAGCAAGATAAAGAACTCCATCTCCCCCTCAGTACCGACCTGCTGCTGTGTGGAGAGAGCAGGCAGCTGGTAGAGGACGATGTTGTGCTCTGCTGTGACGGTGGCCAGTCGAGAGGAGGCGGGCAGGTGGAGGAGATGTGTAAGACCGCGGGGGTCGTCCTCTTCCTCTTCAGAGGAGGTGGAAAGGCTGGAGCCAAGTGTCTGAGTGTAAACACAACGCGCCGTGCTGGCCTCCCACACTCGCAATTCACCTGCCGTGTGAGGAAGGGAGATGAGGTGAGTGTAAGAGACATTTTAAGCAAAGCTCTGAGGAACTGCTTTCCCACAAAAATCTTGACTCCACATGAAAACATGTGAGGGACAATTCAAGAGACAAACCTTTGCTGCCAGCTGTAATGAAATGCATGTCTTTGCTCTTCACACCAATCTGAGACAAGTCCTCATCCACAGGCAGCATCACAACACCCTCCACAGCCTGCAGACAAAACACACGTTAAGCTGTAGAAGAGTACCACAATTTGACTTCTCATATTTCTATTAATTAAATTAAAACCACAGGCACGTAATTAATATCTTCCAGTTTTCAGTGCACTGTTTTCACAGTCCTACCTCATAGACAGGCACCGCTCTCTTGGCTTTCTTCGTCTTCAGGTCCCACACTGTACAGATCTTGTCTCTGCCAGAACTACAAATAAAGATCGGCACATAATTACATTGAGCAGAAGAAAGATGTACAACACTCGTAAAAAACGTAAACGTTGTAAATGAGTACAGTACCTGACCATGGTGTCCCCATCGGGGCTGAAGCTGAGCGAGGTGACAGCGCTGTAGTGGCTCTGCAGCACACACACACACTTACTGGAGCTCAGGTCCCACAGCCGGATGCCACAGTCCTGAGAGGAGGAGAAGAGCTGCAGCCGGCTGATGTCTGGGTGGAACTGGACCAGGCTGCAAAGACACACAACGTTTTGGGACTCAATGGATGTAGCTAAACTCACGACCGGCTCCATCAGTCTAATATTTCTTTGTGCTCATATTTGACTATGCTCACGGACCTCTAGTGGTTAGGGGGATTTACAAATGCATGTATTTAGACTCTGTTGGGGGGGGCATAATAGTATTAACCATGTCCTTTTTTTTAACGATATAACATCTTATGTACATGCATATTATTCAAAGCATTTCTGAACTTACTGTACAACGCCAGGTGACCCTTTAAGGTTGTGGGTGCAGTACTGCTTCACCACATCCCAAAGCTTTATAGTGCCATCACAGCCACCTGCAAGACAACAAGGAGAAACACTTGGCCATCTTTACAATGTCTATGTAGCAGAGATCAGACAGAAAAACAGGACACAAAATATCCAACTTGTTGTCATTTAATGCTGACCTGTTGCCAGGAGGGTTGAGGTGGAGTCAAAGGTCATACTGGCTACAGGAACAGTGTGAATAGCCCTCCAGGAGCGAGTACACTGAGCTTGCCTCCAGTCCCATTGCTTCAGCAGCAGAGCTCTACTAGCTGTCACCAGCATCTGTGTTGAGAAACACAGCACAGATTTACTCACATACAATCACTCTCTTAAAGACTGGTAAGATGAATGTACACAATGAGGTTTGTCTGAAGTGATGACTGGCGTTTTCTTTACCTCATCATCACAGCTGAGTGCAAAAGATGTGATGTCCTCCTGATCCTCCTGTAATTATAATATAGACAGAGGAGACAGATTGTTAGGATTAAAAGGTCCAAAACCCCAAGATAACATATTTCCATCGATAGAAAACAAAGCAAGGCAGCAAATACTGACATTTGACAAGCTGTACTCACATGCTCAACACTGTGGACGATCTTCCCCGTACTGATCTCCAAAACATTGACACGAGTTCCACAAGTGCAGAAGATGTAATTTTCATCTTTGCTTATCTGGAAAACAAACAGAGAAGTTAAAAAGGGAAGCCTGTTCTATACTAGGGACTAAAAGTTCAAATGGAATATAATCTAATCTATAATAACTAAAGTGTTAGCGCTCTAGTGCAGTTTTCAGAGGTCCACAGGTGTGGAAAGCGATTGAAAACATTATAATACATGTGATTTCTGTGTTAGTTAACATACATGTGATATACTATCTGCTTAGTGTCTGGACCCCTATTCTCAAATAGCTTATCATGGCGTCCCATTTCACTTAACTCTATCTAATGATTTTACTTTTGAACTGAGCCATTAAGTCACTTGAGTCCCATAAAGAGTTATTCTTGTTGATTAGAAAACTTCTGCTCAGGATGAAGGTGGCCCGGAGCTTTGACAGTCTTTCTTAGACACATATCTACTAATAGTGTTAAGGAGTAGTGAACTACATGTTCATGTTTAACTAGTTGTTTTATGTTTCAGTAGATTGCTTGTAGTTTCAACTACATGTATATTAGCATAGTGATTCATGTAATTAAATTACTTATTTTACATTGTTCTGTGTACTCAACTACTGAAACTACAAACTAGTTTTGGGCAATAAAAGGAAAGGATTGATTTTTGTATTTCTATTTTATCATTAGTTCTCTTGTGCAATAGATTTTCTCGGACAAGTGAACATATATGTCCAATATGTTTTGACCAGTCTGACAGCTGGTCATAAAGGGTTAAGATATGCAAGCTGAAGACTGCTTAGGTTGTGAAGATTGTACAAAGCAGATGTCAAGAAAATAACAGGTAAGACAACAGTCCTATATTTTAGACCAGTGCACAAGTCAGTCAAATCGTCCAAAAAAAGTAAAATATTTATAGTGGGGGACTTCATTTGTTTGGTTAATGTATGACATTTAACAAGTGGGCCCATACACATTCAACTGAATGGAAATTATTTGCTGGCATGTGACTTTAATGCATTAAAGCGTCATCAACACTGCCAATAAGAATAATACAGTTGTGTATACACGCCCACATAGTCCTGAGAAGAGGCCTAATCAGCCAGATTCATTAAAAACACCCGTGTGTATATTCAGTAGTTTTAAAATCAGTTCAGGCTCGTGCAACATAATGAATACTTGTATCAGCAACACATTTGACACAAAGCACATGACAGATCACTCACCTGCACTTTCCCTCCTTTGTAAAACGGTTCAATCTTGCTGTCCACAACATAACTGTAAGGGAATAACAGAAATATAACTGTGAGCTGTATAAACTTGAAATGACACTTTAGCCTAGCTCGTGCCAGCTAGCATGGTTCTGCAGCCTTCACGTGCCATGCGTCAAACACTTACTTTGTTTTGAATTGAAGGTTGATATTTGCCATCTTAACTGCGAAAAATTCCAACACCTGTGTATATTTAGAAGGTGAAATAATGTAATTTACTTATTTTTCACTTCACAAGTTGGCTGAAATCAACACATCCATGCCGCATGTTGATAATCGAGTCGCACACATTGTACGTCATCCGATGGCACTGAGCTGTGATTGGTCAGACGGTTTTTCTCGATTCCATTGTCAAAATGTAAACAGAGATATATTTCATCATAAAACAACGTTTATACTAGTGTCTATACTCGGTTTTTTTTTTGTTAAAATGAACTTTATTAGTAAAAAAGGCTAGTTGTATGTGATCATAAGGTTCACAATATGAACTTTAACTTTAAATGTGAGTCCCCCAGACTCACAACAATAGACTCAGTTGCAGCTATTCATGTTGAAAAGTTCCTGTTTGACGCAGGGTGAGCTTTGATGCTAGAACAGCAGGGAAAGGACGCGCTTCATAGTGAGCGCCATTATCTCTCTTCGTTTTCATATTTTACTGTTTCCATTTGTCCCCACACACACCCACACAGACATGGTCCCTCCTTCATGTTTGGTCAGGAATGTTCATGTGTGTGTTGCATTGATAACGCGGGTGTGTGACATGTGAGTGCACCGATATGGAGTAAACCTGTGCTGGGAATGGAAACACGGCGAGGAAAGAAGATTGACATGGTAAGTACACAACAGCTTCTGTTCTTTTTTTAAATTAATTTCTCCATTTTACTAACTTTTACTTTGGGTTCATTTAAAAAAAATGTACACATACATAGGCCTATCCTTAATATTGAATCAGCTACTTTCATAATACATTTGGTGAACTGTTAAATGTGTCTTCCCCTTTACAAAACACAGTCTTGCATTAGTGTCATGGTATATTTTTATTGTTTTTATTACATTTTATAAAAATGTTACCATCAATTATGGAAATAATGCCAAACGTTTACGTGTTTATAAGTATTTTGTAATGGTCTCATATGTTGTTTATGATGTTTTTTAAGGTTTACACTGACCTTTTCGTTATCATATTATCAGTCATATGACTTTCTAGAACAATATTTTGTTTTGTCATCTCTTGCCTCTATGTTGAAAACACTGTGGATGGGTTGTAGGCAGCGGTGGAGAAAATACTCACCTGTTGGTACATAAAGGCTCACAGTTTGTCCATCATTGGAGCTGAAACTATACTTTACACGTTATTGTTGCCGTGAAATATAAGAAAATTATGATACACAATAATAAGGTAATGTTTATTTGGCCCCCAGGCGGACCCAGAGGTGTCATCACAGAGTGGGGGCTACGATGTGGAGCTGTTTGTGGACACTCCAGACTACGATCTGATCTGCACTATATGCCAGGGGGTCCTCAAGTGTCCAGTAAGAGCAGCGTGCCACCACATCTTCTGCAAGAAATGCATTTTACAGTGGCTTAAGAGGTACTGAACATAACATGGGACGAGATCAGTGTAAAGTTATCCTGTATTGGATTGTTATAATCATGCCTGGTCCTAACAAGAGAATGGGACTAAGTGTTGTTTATTCTCCACAGACAGGAGACCTGCCCCTGCTGCAGGAAGTCTGTAAACACAAGCCTTATCTTTGTCATGTTCAAGCTGAGCAAATCTATTGGCCGCATGAAGATCAAGGTAGGAAGCTTTAAAAAAATACTTGTACATTAAAACATTTTTTTTGGTCAAAGTGATGTACTGTTATTATGACAACTCTCATTTGAGTGACATTTGAGTAGCTTCATTAATACTTAAAGGAGCAACACACATCAATAATATCATGGCCTTAAATGTGACCCAGCACTATGTAGTCTTGAAGCTCTAGGGAGAGGTCAATGAAAAAAAAATTCAATGAAGGATTAGAATTGTACAATTTATAATTTCACCTCTGCCTCTGCTTGAATACTAAAGTCAGCTTACTAGGATTTTCCCTCCGCTGCAGGCTAGATGCAGATGTATGTGAATTCTGGATTTTATGACCACATTATTTCTTTGTGTTTCTCTGTGTCTGCTCTCTATTACAGTGTAAGAATGAGATCCGTGGTTGTGCAGAGACCTTCTCCCTCTCGGAGCAGTATTGCCACAGCTTGAGCTGCCTCTACGAGCTCATCCCCTGTCCCTACCAGGGCTGCCGGGCGCAGCTCCTCCGCAGGGACCTAGACACCCACGCACGCCACTGCGAACACTGGCGTCAGCCCTGCCACATGGGCTGCGGGACCATCCTCTCACACCGCACCCAGGCCCAACACAACTGCTACAAGCAACTGAGGCAGGAGCATGAAATCAGACAGAGGAACCACAAGGCCATCGCCACCGCCCTGCAGAGGAAGATGAGGAGGATGCAGAGCACCATGACCCACATGAAGAGGCAGATAGGGCTGATCTGCGAGAGCCTGGAGGTGATGGACGACCTGCACGAGGTAGAAGAGGAGGACCGTGGAGAGAGCAGTGGAAGCTCGAGCGGGACTCCAAGTAGCAACACCAGCAACTGCTGAGGGAGTCACTTACTACTGCTGCTGATGGTTGTAATTTCTGCATGTGTTTATTTATTTGAAAGTGTGGGTGCGTTTTAAAATATGTAGGTGGTACATGATTAAAAAGAGTGAATTTGTAAAAAAAATGTGTGCTGTAGTTTCCTATATTTTGTTAATAAAGTATTTAAAATGAACACTGTCATCCTGACTTTCATTCAGGAGAAAAGCTTTCCTTACAGATGAATACTTGTATTAATGCAAACATTTACCAGAACTGTGCAAACATAGCCTACATCTAACTCATGCGCTTTCCAGAACATTTAAGTCTCGATCAGACATTTATTGATATTTCACAAGACACGTGTGGACTTTTTATTTTCTTCTTCTGATGCATTTGTTGTTTTTATCTTTTTCTTTTAGGCTATGACTATTGATATTTTAAGAGGGAGGAATCTTTATTCCCCCCCTTTAAATATCTATAGTCTAATTTTAGCTTCTAACTGTTTAATTATATTCCTAAATTCTTACTGGCTTATGTTTAGATATGCAAATACATAAATAAAGCAAATTATGTTCGCCAACAGAATGAAAGCTTAACAGTCGCAGAGCATTTGACTATAAAGGAGTTATAAGTGGATGAATATGCCTATTTGTTTTGTTTGCTTTTTTAAATGCTGAAATATGATGTCATTAATGCGATACAATAGATTACATAATAAGCTCTTATATTAAGGCTATGACTATTGATATTTTAAGAGGGAGGAATCTTTATAAGCTAATTTTAGCTTCTAACTGTTAAAACATATTACTTCATTCTTACTGGCTTATGTGTACATATGCACATACATAAATAAAACAAATTATGTTCACCAACAGAATGAAAGCTTAACAGTCGCAGAGCATTTTACTATAAAGGACTTAAGTGGATGAATATGCCTATTTTTTTTGTTTGCTTTTTTAAATGCTAAAATATGATGTCATTAATGCGATAAAATAGAATAGATAGATAATAGAGCTCTTACAGGTCAGTTCTGAAAAGCTGCCGCTTGGGGGCAGTGTTTTGTATGCTTTCTCTAGAGGAGATATCGCGAGACTCTTTAGCCCAGCTCTATATAAAGCCCGGTTTGACTTCTCGTGGTTCTTCTTCCCGTAATAAAGATCACGTAAGTGAATTGCCGTCTCTTCCTCTCATATCGTAATCCTGTATTATCTTACACATCCCTTTGCTAAATACTTTTATTCTACCTCAAAACGCACACATAAAGATGTTATATCAAAGCCCTGTGGTTATTTACGAGAACAATCAAGTACACATTGAGATATTTGTAACTATTGACTGAACGTTTGCAACGTTGAACATGGCGGCGATGCTCGTTTTCTGTGAGATGCGATGCCACAGAATGATTGGTCTTTAGCGCTCCTTTTCTTTATCGGTTGAAGTTGATATTAATTGTGATCTTATTCTTTCCCGCAGCAAATGGCGGACAACGCCGGTGATAGAGGAGGTTTCCGTGGAGGTTTCGGCGATAGGGGCCGCGGCAGGGGCCGTGGACGCGGCAGAGGCCGTGGACGCGGACGCGGTGCCCGGGGCGGCAAGTCCGAGGATAAGGAAGTAAGTTCAACACTCTTATTTAAATAGTTATTTCAACAACAAAAAGGAAAAGCTGGCTGTGTGCTAATGCCCTGAACGACATTTAACTGAGATGCTTTCTTTTCAAAGTGGATTCCAGTCACCAAGCTGGGCCGCCTGGTTAAGGACATGAAGATCAAGTCCCTGGAGGAGATCTACCTGTACTCTCTGCCCATCAAAGTAAGCAGCGTTTAAAGATGACTATTGTGACAGACAGTAGATCTTTTATTAACGAGAGCAGAGGGGGGTCTATTGCATGTAAATGGATGTATTATAATCTCCCATGGATTAATGGTGTGTGAATTGTTGTGCCATCACATTCAGGCTAAAGGGATACATTATTTTCTGTGAAAGATTAAGCTAATGGTTGTTGTTTTGTTTGCTCATTTGGTATATAAAAAACGTGTGGAATATACTTGAGGAACAACTGCAACTATTGTAATACTTCACAAGTGATGTTCGGCACAGATTTTTTGTTGTTTTTATTCTTATTTATAAATTCATACATGACCTATATTGGATGTGGTATATGCTAAAACATCTGTTACTTTCTTTCCCTGCAGGAGTCTGAGATCATCGACTTCTTCCTGGCTTCTGGTCTGAAGGACGAGGTGCTCAAGATCATGCCCGTCCAGAAGCAGACCAGGGCTGGTCAGCGCACCAGGTTCAAGGTGAGTTTGTTATTATAGTTACATTTGACTATTTTATTTCCCCTTAATCTTGTTTGTCCCAATGTGACACGGTTTTTTTTTTCTTACAGGCCTTTGTTGCTATTGGTGACTACAATGGCCATGTTGGTCTGGGTGTGAAGTGCTCCAAAGAGGTGGCCACCGCCATCCGTGGTGCCATCATCCTGGCCAAGCTGTCCATCGTGCCCGTAAGGAGAGGTTATTGGGGTAACAAGATCGGCAAGCCCCACACCGTGCCCTGCAAGGTGACTGGCCGTTGTGGCTCTGTCCTGGTGCGTCTCATCCCCGCCCCCCGTGGTACTGGCATCGTGTCCGCTCCCGTTCCCAAGAAGCTGCTCACGATGGCTGGTATCGACGATTGCTACACCTCCGCCAGGGGCTGCACTGCCACCCTCGGCAACTTCGGTACGTTTCTTATGCTGATTATGTGTTTTATTTTCTCATTGCCCTGCTTCAACTCTGCTGTGGTGTACTTGTTATTATCAGGAGAGAAATGAATGAGTATTATTGTAATGCACGGCAGAGAGTCTTGTTTAGTGGTCTCCTCTGATCCCCTTTTCAGTGCACAACATCGTTTCCAAAAAAGACTGCAGAACTATATCTGTCTTACAATCTACTCACTGTTTGTTTCCTCTTCAGCCAAGGCCACCTTTGATGCCATCTCCAAGACTTACAGCTACCTGACCCCTGATCTGTGGAAGGAGACCGTCTTCACAAAGTCTCCCTACCAGGAGTTCACTGACCATCTGGCCAAGACTCACACCAGGGTGTCTGTGCAGAGGGAAAACCCTGACATGCCTCCTGTCTAAAGTTTTTGTACAGTCGTTGAATAAAACGTTCTGAAACAACATGCAACGTGTTTGTCTTGTGTTAAACAGGGGTATTGCTAAATAATAAGACACTACGTATGTAAGATGCAAGTTTTGTACAATGTCAGACTACAATAAATCAGATGTGTTTTTTTATATTAACTCAATATTATATATCCTGTTAAAAGAACCAGGCAAATGCTTTTGGCCAATTCTGCAAATGAAATACCTAGGTCAAAATTGCCTTGAGTCCTGTTCAATGTTATACACTAGACTTCATGGATGAGGAAGATACATTAAATGAAAACATTTGACAGTATCATATTCAACCCACAAAGGGTGGGAATAAAAATCAGGACGTTCTTAATAACCTTAAAAAGTTTCTCCATTGACTTCCTAGTTAAAAATGGGATGTGTCTCTGGAATTATGAATGATAAAAGTAATAGCCATTGAGTCCCGACGTTTTGATGTTTGAACGGAGTTTCTGCGATGTTCAATGTGGGAGAAGTGGTGCAAAATAATCCGGCGGAATAAAGAATTGTGTGCAGAGCATAACAGTTGGAATGCTGTCAGCACTCCCACTAAATAAAAGCTTATTGTGCAGGAAGTTGTTGCGACAACCAAGTTGTATTGCACTACCCAGCCACACTAACAAGTCCCGAGACCGACACTGACTTGTCCACCCCAGAAAAACACAATGCAGAGTATCTTTTTAAAATTGTAAATCCTGCAAATGTCTTCTTACTACCTCTAAATCAGCACAGCTCTCCACTTTAGATACAGTATTTGTCATATATAACTTTAAATAGTTTATGATAATTCTGTGTGTCACAACACACATACCAAAGCAAATGTGTAAACCTGCTGGGTAATACAGGTTTCAGATTCTGACTTTCATGCATTCATACAAACTGTCGTTTTAAGGACTAAAAAGACCAACAAATGATTTATCACATACATTTTATTCTACAATATTACAGAGGACATATAGTAGCGATCTGTTCTTAAGAAGTCTGGGCCTGATCAGCCATCATCCGTTCTTTTTGTTTCATGAGACATTTCCTGCTGCTGGCATACGCTCCCAGGTCTCCATCTGCAAAGAGGAAAGTCAGTAGTTCAGACTTAGTAGTTAGAAAAACTACGATTAAACTACTAAAAGTCTAATCATAATTTCTCCAAAACCAAAGGTGTTATAAACAAAATACCTTTGTGCAATTGTTATAAAAAAAGATGGCTTTTTGTATTTCCCTTTCAAAAAGGGCATCAAATAAAACATTTAAAGAATTATTTCAGCCCTATTCATAACACTATTATTACATCTACTTAATTTGTAAAAAAAAACCGTTTAATTGACGCAGGGGACAGTAAATAAAATCCCCAAGTTTATGAACAGCAGTGTAATATGACATGTAGATTTTCGTTATTGTTTTTAAAGTGTTTTCCACCGCACATGTCCATTATCACATTACTTACAGCACAACTGGAAGGTGTTGGAAGTCTCTTCGAACTGCTCAATTTCCTTGGCACAGTTCTGCTTGTAGCTGGATCCTTCCCTCTGATAGCAGGCCTTCATACGCTCCTGGACTATCTTCACAATCTCCTGATCCACTTTGCTAAAGAGTGAAGACAGAACCACAGGGTCACCCTCTTTAACAACATCTCCAGAGCTGATAGAGGCTCTATTACTGGTGCATACAATCACTATTGAGTCCTTGAAATAAAGGCAAACATTTCTATGCCACCGTTGTCTTGACTATTGCAACTCCCTTGACATGTCTTTTTCAAAAGTCTCTCAATCATCTCTAATTTGAGCTTCCCTACCGGGGCTACCCATGTGTTTTATAATGTTTTTTAACATACATGTAAAATCTGGTTGAGCATATCCTTTTCTTTCTTTAAACCGTTTTCCCCTTATAGCCAATCGTTCTAGCTCTGATTCTCTGGCATTTGCTCTAAGAGCTCCAATACTTTGGAAAGCCCTGCCTGAGGAAATCTGGCATGTTCAAATTGTGTCTAATTTTAAATCCCTTAAAAAACACACTCCTATAAAGCTTCTTTGAATACTTGATTTGGTTTATTTATTTTGGAAATATTTGTTTTTACATATTTAGTTGTTTTAAAGATGGTAGGCAAGTACACAATCGGTAATCAAATTGTGGGAATAAAATACAGTAAATACAGTAAGTTCTGATTCAAGTTATCTTACATTTTATATACCATTCAAATAGTTTTAGACATTATTTATTAACAGCTGCTTCTAAATGTATTTTAGAACAATGTTCTCTATGTGTTAAGACATTATAACTACATATTTGGCTAAACCACAAGTCTGCCACTAAAATTGCAATTATCTCATACGTTGCTGTACTGGAGGGATGTTTCCCCTATACCAAGCCACCTGTTACACTTGTTATGGAAATTTGAGACCCAACACTGTGGAGAGTACAAGTCAGAGTGATCAAAACAAATAAATGGTGAATCAGACAGAGTTGTCTTTCTGGTTATTTATTTGAAGCTTCAAATACATAAGATACAATAAAAATAGACACAGGTCTCACAGAGTATAGAATAGTCTGCGCGAGTGTGCCCAGATATAAAAAAATAGCAAAGCTTATATACAAGAAAGATATATTGTTATTAGACACCTGTCCTTGAGCTATAGATAGTATAACGGTTCTTGTGTGACTTTGTGTGAGTCTCAACCTAGTAGCCAAATCAGCTCTGTGGCCTTGAAGTGTGGCCTTGAAGTGCTTGGGAATAAAACCCACAGTAGAGTATGAGAAGAAAACAGCACATCTCAGGAAATGAGAAGCATTTGGTTTAAACATATAAGGATATAATACACATTTCCACTACACACTCGGCAATCCTGTATGTATATCGTATCTTAATACTAAAATATCTTGAGCACTCGCATGTCTATCAGGATGAATACATCTGATGTGCATCCCTGTCTGTTACTTACTAGTCTCTCCTCCACTGCATCTCAGCCTCATAGTAGCAGAGGTAATCTCCATCAACGCAGGCTGTCAGTTTGGGAACACGGCGGAACTTCTGGTGGTAGTACACCAACTTGTTCTTAGACCGAATACTGTCAAGCGCACCTGGAGGAGAGAATACAAAAACACATATATAAACAAAGACGTAGTTAAACGTAACGCTAAGCAAGGACACGTACTGTGATTTGATATACACGAATGTTGCTGGCCAGCATAACACCTAGCTAAAAGTGCAGACATAGCTAGCTTACTATGTATTTTATTGCCTAAAGCCAGTCTTGTTATGTATTTAATGTTACCCCTTTGCAAGGACACAGCATGTATGGCATTGTTATTAAGTTAAACCAGCTGTATGACTGATAACTTTAGCTGTGTTGTTGTGCTAGCCTGTTAGCCCAGTTAGCTCTGTTAGCTTGAGTTACCTTTAAATGTGGAGACAGGCACATCCACGGAGTAATAGAAGAGGTTAGTCAGGATCACGGCCGGGTTTGGCAATGCTGTCTGTTTATCCACAACCGGAGTCTTCTTCGGAGGCTCCGGATATGCTGCTTTATCATGGTCCTTCATTTTGTCTTATTTTGACCGATTTTGACCAAGATAATGAAATCCTTCAATTCGACCTCAGCAGCATTCGTGGTGGAGAATGCGCATGCGCAGAATATATTCTTCTTCTGTATGAATTGCGGACTGCAAACCAACGTTTAAAGGTGCATACCGCCACCTACTTTACAGGAGTGTGTCACTTCGAGAATTGAAAGACTTACTTAAAATTATTAAATACAAATAAATAAAAAAACAGCCATGCTATATTCTAGAAATTAAACCTATATTATTCCAATACTGAATAAAGCCATGTGCAGAAGATACAAATCTATGGCAAAATAGAGGTTGGCAAATGTAAACGTAGGTTTTGTTCTGATGAATCAAAATGTATTAGTCGTTACTCGTTACACATAATATCCCAAAAAAATTATCTAAAGCTCAGTTACATATATATATTTTGTAACAAAGTTTGAAGGGTAAAGGTTACATTTAGAGTTGTTGTACCATGGAAAGGCAGCAGGTGGTGGTGCAAGGCTGACACTCATGTTCTCTAACTATTTTTAAAAACGTATTATTGACAGACAATAATAGTAAACATATAAAAGAAGTATAGCTCTCAAATAAATATAGTAAAAAAGTACTGTATACCTCTGAGGTGCAGTTGAGTTGAATTATAAAGCAGGCTATACATTCTCAAGTAAGAACAAGTTCCTAAAAATATTACAGTACTTAAGTTATTGTTACATTCCACTAATAATGTTGGCCACAATGAACATATTTCTTCAACCCTTTGTCTCCTTTCTTGGTCAAGTGGTTCCTGTCCACTGGGCCTCCCCACCACGTCAGTCCTCTGATATTAACCCCCTCCTCTCCTGTCATAACTTGGCAGAGATGGCCTTACTTGAAAAACAACACCACTCCTCAACTGGGCCAAGCACCAATTTAGAGCCCTTACACCCGTATCATCTTAAGTGTGACCCTTACACCAGCTCCTCTCTCTTTCTATTCCTCGACTTGACAGACATCAGACATGGTCAGTGCTCCTTCTATTTTAGTATATTTTAATTTGCAGTTTTGTTTGTCTTTTTTTTCTACTTGTGTGCATGTGTGTGGGGGTTATCATCACTTTGTTTGAACACTTGGTTTTATAAGGGAATATAAAGCATATTGAATCTTGTAATGGCTGCTTTGATGAGACCACGTGTAGAACTGAAATGGCGACTTCTTTTAATATCCCATATGAGGCTATGACTTTATTTTTAAAAGGGACTTCTATTACAGTTTATTCTTTTGATGTATTGTTTCTTTTTATTAGACCATTCAGAGGCCATTTCATATGAATGGAATTACATTTTTAATAATAAAGCTGTACAGAAACCAGACATATGACTACATTTAACTAGGGCTGTCAATCAACAAATACATACAACAACTTTGATGATCGATTCATTGTTAAATTAATGTTTCAAACAACAATATATGAAGATTATATGCTTTATATGCTTTATATCATATTTAACTTAATAGTCTTGGGGTTTCGAATTAATTTAACAAGACATCCAAAGACATCACCCTTGAAATGTATAACTATTTTCCAACGTTTTATAGACCAATTGATTAATTAAAGTAACTAATCACCAGATTATTGATAATAAAATAATTGTATTACATTTATTAAAGGCAAGGATGAATGTGTCTCTTTTTTTAATCTACTACTGTAGTTCTTAAAGTGTTTTTAAAAACATGAATTTGTAATACATCTCATGTTTCATGTTAACAAGTAACTCTGTGCCTCTACAGTCTCATCGTAAATTCCATGCACCCCGACATGGGCACATGGGGTTCCTCCCCCGAAAGCGTTGTAAGAAACATCGTGGCCAGGTGCGCACATGGCCCAAAGATGACCCCAGCAAACCTGTCCACCTCACTGCTTTCCTGGGGTACAAAGCTGGCATGACCCACATAGTGAGGGATATGCGCCGCACAGCCCTAAGTATGTACAACTGTAACATGGCGGCATGGGAGGATTTAGCAAAGAAACAATGATTTTTTGTGATGTTTACTGCTCTTTTCAGAGGATAATGGACTTGTAAGAGCAGGTGTTACATGGCACCCTACTGTGTTCTGTAAGCATTTAATAGGGTTTAGCTTCATTAAATTCACATCACAGTAATACATTATTGCATTGTTATTGAGGTGCCTTTCTATATTGTTCAATAATCATTTCCATTGTTAATAGACTTTGCTTGCGTGAGCATTACCAAATACTGACTGTTGAAATAACTCAGTGGATTAATATTTGCCTGGTTTACCCCACAGAGGTGGCACATCGAGAGGGAGTCGAGGCTGTTACCATCATTGAAACTCCACCAGTCATCGTAGTGGGGATTGTGGGATACATTCAGACTGTCCGTGGCTTACGTTCCTTTAAAACAATCTTCGCTGAGCATCTTGGTGATGAGTGCAAGCGCAGATTTTACAAAAACTGGTGTGTGTTCCCCTTATTTGCAGTTAATTGAGCACACAGTTGTTGCCCTACGAACACCACTCTTTCTTCTATCTAAACTGGGCTTTTTTGTTTCTCAGGTTCAAGAGCAAGAAGAAGGCCTTCACCAAGTACAGCAAGAAGTGGCAGGATGAGTCAGGAAAGAAGCAGCTGGACAAGGATTTCGCTCGCTTGAAGAAATACTGTTCCACAATCAGGGTTCTCGTTCACACCCAGGTAGACTAGCTAGTTTACAACTAAAATAAAAACAAAATACAGTTTTAGAGACACAACAATTGTTGTCTAAACCCATGTCAGTGAGACTCCACTGATCTAATGATTGGTAGCTTTAGATCCACCCCTGCAAAATGGCCACCTGACCACATGCAATGGAAATAAAAGCGGCGACATCCCAAATACCCCAGCTGCCACGATCCAGACATATTTGACCGAGGGGAGCACTCAAGGGTGTCGTCTCAAATGACAGTTTAAAAATAATTCTCAGTGCTGGCTGCTCACCCAGCACCCAAGGGAAAACCTTAATGTTGGCAGCAACAGTATCAGGATCAGCCAATAAAAGTGTTGGCGGAGGCGTGTGGTGCAGGTTCAAACCCCTCTGCAGTCAACATGTCATTGTGTCCCTGGGCAAGACACTTCACCCCAAATTGCTCCTGTGGGGATTGCCCACAGTATTGAGTATGTAAGTCGCTTTGGATAGAAGCGTCTAACAAGTGACATGTAATGTCGCTGGGATCATATTACAGCTTTAAAAGGGGAATACAATTTGAATGTGTTTTTGAAATATCAGTGTTATGGTAATTGGCCTTATGTGAAGTTCAAACATGAGCCTGTGCTCAGTCATAAATCCAACAATAAAAAATACTTCCTGGGGCAATTATTTAACTTTATAATTAGAAAAGCGTTTCCAGATTTTCAAACGGCAGTTTACAGGCTTTTTCCATTTCCAGATGCGAATGCTGCCCATAGCACAGAAAAAAGCCCACATCATGGAGGTGCAACTGAACGGGGGAACCATGTCGGACAAAGTGGACTGGGCTAAGGAGCGCCTGGAGCAAGCTGTGCCTGTTTCTTCTGTCTTCTACCAGGATGAGATGATTGATGTCATTGGAGTGACCAAGGGACATGGCTTCAAAGGTAGGAAACATGTTTTGATTTGTGCCTGACCAACAATTTTGTAAATCAAATGTGCACTACTTATTTTGGTCTCTTTCTGCTGATAGGTGTGACAAGTCGCTGGGGCGTAAAGAAGCTTCCCAGGAAGACGCACAAAGGTCTGAGGAAGGTGGCCTGTATCGGAGCCTGGCATCCGGCCCGTGTGTCGTACACCGTAGCTCGTGCCGGTCAGAAGGGCTATCACCACCGTACAGAGCTCAACAAGAAGGTGAGCTGAGAGACACAAGCCCAACTTCACCCACAAGACTTCCCCTTTATCTGTCCTCAGGGAAATACAACTTTATCAAAGAATCACTAGCAAAACCTGTGGTGGAAGCAGAAGCCAGATATTTTACATAATGTTAAAGTACAAATAACAAAGTCTAATTGTACTCCATTGCAATTCATTAAATGTAAGCTGTTCATTCAGTTAAAGTATGTGTTATGAGCCAAATTGACTCAAAGTATTAGTAAAAGTACATAATTCAATTTTTATGCCATTAAATAATATTATATTATGTTTTTATCACTGATAACTATATGTAAGAGTATTTGAATGTGTTACTTCATTAATGTTGAGAAATTGTAAAATACTTAAACTACTAGGCAGTATCATGTACTTTTTATGTAAATATGAACTAGTCACTTATGCTTTCAAATAAATGTATTGGAGTAAAAAATAAAATATTTCCTTTAGACGTTTAAAAGATTAGAAGTTTAAATCTGCATAAAATGGGAATCCTCAGGTAAAGTATAAGTACTCACATTTCAACAATGATAAGCAATGTTATTATACAAATACATAGGTTTACTGTAAAGCTCTGTGCTCATGTCCTCATGTTTCCTTAGATCTACCGTATGGGTCAGGGTCTTCGCATGAAGGACGGGAAGGTGATCCAGAACAACGCCTCCACTGACTACGACGCCAGCCAGAAGAGCATCACACCCATGGTACTGTCATTTTTAACAATAAAATATCCACACAAAAAAGGCTCTCTAAGAAGCCAATGCATCCATATAATGTATTAACCACACTTGTTGAAAACACTGCCACACTGCATAGGGAATTATAATGCATTATGGTGTATTACTGCTTATTATGAAAGATAATACGGTTTACAGGAAGTGATAACAAATGTGTTCCTGAATGCTCCTCATTTACTCTTTGTTTTTTTTTGTATCCACTTCACTGTTTGTATCTACTTCACTGTTTGTATCCACTTCACTGTTTGTATCCACTTCATTGTTGTAGGGAGGCTTCCCCCATTATGGCGAAGTGAAAAATGACTTCCTCATGTTGAAGGGCTGCGTGATTGGGGCCTAAGAAACGTGTCCTCACCCTCAGAAAGGTAAGTTGTGACTTTGAATGTTACATTTTGGATCTTATATTCAGCAGCTTGGAGTGTGTCTACAAAGCTTAAGCCTCTAATTTACTCTCAAAGTAAATGGTTTGGCTCTTTGTACTTGCAAGACATGTATAGTATAGTATGTGTACATCTTTGTGTCTTTCCTCCTCTCCTAGTCTTTGCTCGTGCACACATCTCGTAAATCCACTGAGATTATCGAGCTCAAGTTCATTGACACCACTTCCAAGTTTGGTCATGGTCGCTTCCAGACTGCCCAGGAGAAGAAGGCATTTATTGTAAGCGTGAGAAAAGTTTGGTGCACGCACAAATCTGATAAGCAGGATTCATTATTAATCAACATTATCACAGCTGATTCACTGTGCACTATTTAACACTGAGCTCTGGTTTGACCTGCAGGGGCCACTGAAGAAGGATGTCATGAAAAATCTGCCAGAGCCTCTAGCTGAGGAGGCCTGAAAACCATTTGATATTTTACATACAATAATTAAATTGAGTTTCAAATACACAGTGTTGTTTTGCCATGTACATTAGCATTGGTGTGTTATAGTTTTAACGACATAAACTGCACCCTCCAGGAGCCAAGATAGAAGAATTATGGGTTTTTATTTTATGATTTTAAAATAGGTGGAAAAAAGGGATGATGTTTCTTAGTTCCTTAAAAGTTTTGGCAGGTAAAAAATATACAAATGTTTAAGTATCAACTTAAAGTCAATTAAAGATACTTAAATCAACATTAATCTTGTACTCATGGACAGGGTAAATCTGCTACATATGGTGGATAGACTAATTAAAGGGTAATCTCGCACTTCTGCCTCTTGTGGCTGAATGGGTTTACAACAAAACAAATTATCCTGACAAAGAAAACAGTCAAACATTTTCTTTTTTACCCATTATCAAAAGTAAAAAATTATTTAAGAAACCTAACAAATATGATCCTGGCAATGATCCAAACAATTTGGATCACGCTCGAACAATTGATCACAAGAATTTGTTTTGTCTCATTTGCCTCTCAAGGCTTCCGTATAAACCACTTCCTATTTGAACTGAGTTTAGGTTCAACAGGTAACATAGATTCAAAGTTTTTGACTTTATTTATCAATGATAAATCCATCAGCATACTAACACCGTTCAAAAATAACATGCACCATGGTACCTTGGAACACAATCATCTTCATTATCATATCCATGTTGGATGCATGGATAGTTTGTTCAGTCAGTATTTTTTTCAATCAGTTGTCATTACCAACACCTTGTCTTGACGTGCAGTTTAGACATCCACTGTTTGCATATTTTATTAGTGTTGGCATCAAGTAAAAAAGTGTTGTGTTTGATGTGCTCTCACTGATGTACAGTTCACTCATCCTCACAGTAGGGGGCACTTTAGCTCTACTCTCACAGTCCCCAGGTCTCTGCCATTCTCAGCGTGTCCTCAGGAGGCATCTATCCTGACACACTCAGGATACACACCAAACCGTACCCAGCTGCAGCACCCTCTAGAAGCATCCATTAGAGATTCAAAGCAATAGCTGCACAGTGGCTGTTTTGCATCAACATCTTTCCATCTGACCTCAGAGGGGAACTACTCTGACATGTAGTCCTGGGACTCTGTGGAGGACTGGTGGGAAGAGGAGTGCATTGACGACTGGTGGGATGCAGGTGGGTTGTCCAGGCCAGATGTCATCAGGGGCAGATATAGATCGTCCATATTGGGCATTACAAGCACTTTCTGTTGAGGGGGAAACAAATGAAATAACCATATTTATCTAGATAATCAAATGTCAGTTACATGCAGTTAACTGCCTGGTTTATCACCCTTCCCCTTCCCAAACAAGTAGAATCTCATTCAATTTCACCAAAAATGTATTTATTCATTTAGCATTTGGCCTAACTTTAAAAGATAACATACTGGGTATCCAATGAATCCACAGATGGGTTAAGCCTAGCCAAAAGCCAGTATATGGATTCTGCTACTGAATTAACAAAAGCGAGGAGTCAGCTGCATATAATAAAACAATCAATAATACAAAAATTAAAAAAAAGTAAAATCCCTGCAACCACAAAAGGTCCTTGAGCATACATTCATAAATTACCAAGAATTAGGTGGATAGGTCAAGTAGTAAAACTAACTTATCTTTAATTGCGTATAGACAGATTCACTGATGGACTTACCTGGAATTCACACTGCAGTTTTTTCTCGATCCACTCGGTGACATGAGTGAAGGTAACCTCCCTCTCCCCGAGTGTCGGTCTCACGTGAAGGTCTAACCTGGGAGGCACCCGGAAACTGTACCTAAGAGGATAGAACAAGAAAAAAAAACTGCTTGAGAAAGAAAGGATCCTTTGAATTTATGGTGCGAAACGACAAGTAAACACAGTACCATATCCTGTCAGTAGGGGGAGGGGGGATGTTTACAGCCAGAGTACCGGAGAGCTCCAGGACTTCGACGCTGAGCATCAGAGGCATGTTGGACACCTCAGCTATCTTCTTCCTGATGTACTCGTTCTCTGTGGCTTTCTGGAAATACTTGGACTTTGTTATCTTGTCCACAAATCTCAGGATCTTCCTACTGGTGCTGCCACTGGTGTGCCTGGGGATTAGGACAAGGACACAGACTCAGTGAAGGACTGTGAGTGAGACCTTTCACTTTCAAGAGCCAAGGCATATCCCAATTAGTGCATGGTGCTACATCAGCTGTTTTCTGCCATCCATTGAAGACTAGAAAATATGTGGAAATCACCTTATTTACAAAAATATTACATTTTAAACTTCTATTTATTTATTATTTACCATTCAAGTGGTAGTTAAATCTGAATCTCAATGAGTTTATGAAATGTCAAAGAAAAGTATGTTAATCAGTAGTTTTAGAAACGTTCTTTCTTCCATTTCTGCCTTTGAAGGACTCCAAAATGAACTGGATCTTTCGTGAACGGTAACCATACTGGATACACTTATAGGAGGTGTGCTAGATTTAATTAAAATGACAACGAGAATAGGAACTCCATGTTGTTGAGGGAAAAGTTCTAATTGCTCAAATGGGATTCCGTTTTTTACCTAAAATATAATGAAATATATAGAAATAACAGCGCTCCTAAAGACTAAGTAAGTGCAATTATGTGACCTATGATCAATAGTGTATTGGATCTGTATGGTATAAAGGTGTTAATTTACCCGTCAGCTGCTAACCCTGAGCTCTTATCTCCCAGAGACCCCTGCAGCTCAGAGGGCGGGGCTTCTTCTTCATCAGACGAGCCCGCGCTGGATGACTCTTCATCACTATCAGCCAGTATACACAGCCTGGGCTTGGAGCTGAAAAACACACCATTGGTACCTGTTAATGAAAAGCTTCTAATTCCTCCTCCACCTTTAGCTAACATCCACCTCTACACTCTGATGGACCTCACCCAACTGGCTGGGTTTCTGGAACGCTGTGAGCCTCATCCTCTCCATCTTTACCCAGTTTACACAGGTTCATCTTAGTCTCCAGGGTCATCTGAAGGCAGCCTGTGTACACCACCTCCAGCTCCAGCCACAGGCCTTAGGGATAAAGGGAGGCAAGGAGAGAGAAGGTGAATAAAGACAGCTTAGAGGTTCAAATCAGATCTGAAAGGACGTCAGAGCAAGTGAGGATTGTTTGGTCATGTTATTGTCAGCTAAGCTTTGTCCTCTCTAAGAGGATTACTAATCTCTTAAACGGGAGACAATTGAAAGCTTTCGAGGGCGGGTGCATCAAACTCTGAGATAACACAAATGAGATCATGGCCTAAACTGACTACAGGATTGTGTCTGAGAGAAGAAGTAGAGACGGTCCGGTTGACCTTTTTGTGACTCCTCAACACTCTAGTGTTGTATTTTATACAATCCTGTATACCCATCTGTGTACTATCTGTATTACAGGTACAGTAGAAACAGTTAAAGTCGGGATATCAGGAAAACACAAAGGCCATGTAAAACAAAAAAAGGAAAAATAAACAAGAGCAAGTATAGATGCATTCTTATGCAAAGCAGCATGTACTGGTGTAAATACACACAATGTACCTCTGCGGTCCAGTGTAGGTGTGGAGGTGCTGAGGACTTGAGGTAGACAAGTGCCCATGTCCAGATCTGCCAGCTTCAGCTCATTCATGAAGTATGGCAACTTGTAATGAGACAAACAACACCTTTAATTAACAAATATGCTGGGCAAAAAGACATAAGACAAAATCCAAATGAAATCCGTGATTTATTTTTAGAAATACTTAATACAAATGAGCGAGCAGGGGAAACCTGCTTTGTGTGTATGTGAGTGTGTCAAAGAGGAGAGCAGGAAATGAGTAATGAGATGCTGCAGCAGCGCCATCAGTGCTCCACTACTCACTCCCACCTCCTGCCTTCGGAGTGCACTATCAGCAGACTCTCACACACAGCACACACAAACACACACACACACTGACAGAAAAAGACAGATGCAGCGTTGATGTGCCTAATGTCACATCTTTTGACCTTGTGCACAAAGCATTGATGTTCAGGTCGTATCATTGTGTGACAAAGCTTGTAGAGGTCTGACCGACAGTATACTGACTCCTGCCAAACCGTGTTATTAGTCACTATGACACTTATGATGGTGCTGCTGATTTTGTCAACTTACAGATAAATGTGAATTTGAAAAAAACAAGAGCATCAGTTAAAGGAAGTTTTGTTTAATCACAATCTGGGATGTACAGGCAATGAACAATGTCAGACTTCCTTCTATGTTGCAAGCACTCTGAATACAATTTGTTCTACCAGATTTTTTAAATTCCCGTCGATTTTAAAAGTGTGATCAAGGTTTTATACCCATTGGCCAATAAAAATACGACAGCCCTTGTTTTCTTTTTGGTCATGTAGCACCAATTTCCTAAATATTTGTGACTTTTTACTGCATCAATTTTATATAAGAAGACCATCTGTCCAGCATTAACATACTTTCACAAGACCAATCATTTTCTCCACCAAGGATTTAAAATGATCCATAAAAGAAAAAGAAAACAATCCTCATCTACCCTCACCTTGATCTTGCTCAGTTTCTTCTGGATCTTGTGCGCCACCTGATCGGTCCAGTACTTCTCTCGTAAGAAGTCCCAGAAGATCCGCCCCACCAGGGAGTTGACCCAGGTGGGCTGGCCCTCTGCAGAGGGTCCTTCTGCCCCTGGACCAGCACTGGGCTCAGCTCCAGCCTGACCTCCAGATCCATGCTCTTCGTTCTGAATCTGCAGGGTTTAATGAAAAATGAGTCTTTAGAAGGCATATAATAATAATACATTATATTTATATAGTGCTTTTCTATAACTCAAAGATGCTTTACAGTATGAGGGAGGGTAGACAAACAAGGACAGGCACAAAATAAAATAAAATAAACAAGGCAGTCAAGAGGAAGTTGATTGAGAGGGGGGCTTATGGGTAGACAAAGTTGAAGAGATGGGTTTTGAGGAGGGGCTGAAAGACTGTGAGGGACTCAGAGTCACGAAGATCTTAGGGGAGGGAATTCCAGAGCCTAGGAGTTGCCACTGAGAAGTCCCCAATTCTGCAGAGTTTGGATGTGGGAATGGATAGGAGTCCGGCTGCGGTGGATCTGAGGGACCGTGGGGGTTGATAGGGGGTGAGAAGGTTTGTGAGATAAGGGGGGGCCAGATGGTGGAGTGCTTTGTAGGTGAGGACCAGCATTTTGTAGTTGGTGCGATGGGAGACAGGAAGCCAGTGGAGGTCTTTGAGGACTTGGGTGATGTGATGCCATGATTTGGTATGCGTGAGGAGTCGTGCAGCTGCATTTTGAACCCGTTGGAGTCTATTGAGGGATGTTGTGCTGATGCCGTAAAGAAGTGAATTGCAGTAGTCAAGGCGGGAGGAAATGAAGGCGTGGAGTAGTCGTTCGGCTGCAGGACGGGTGAGAGAGGGTCGGATTTTTGCAATATTGCGGAGGTGGAAAAATTAGGTTTTGACTCTTTACTGCCATATTTCTTTTTAATGTTTGCTATTTATATGCTAGTCTATCCCAATTCATGCTGACTCTCTTACTGATTCTTAATCTTTCTTCTAACACCAGGACAGCCTGTATCTACATGGAGTGCCAATCCCAAACTGAAGACAGGATTATTCAGATATACTGCAGTTCCCTTTATATTAACATCCTTTCAGCCAGGTGAAACTTGATATTTCTGCACATTGACATTTGGTGTAGTCAGCAGGGATGGATTTAGCTGAACCAGCATCCCAGACAAGGCTGGTCTGAGTGAGAGCAGAACAGTGGAACAGCAGCTGATATTGACCAGCCCTGATCAATGGAAGTATTAGCAAGACATGCAGAGGGTAAGTAGAACAGAGAAAGCGTTCTGATATCTGCTCACCCTTTACAACCCCCAGTACGGCGGAGTTACCCTTGACAATACATCGAAAAGCTGAATAAAAGTGTTGCTCATTGACCTTCTTTTGGGTCGTGGGGCTTCTCTTGTCACTCTGGCAGGGGCTCGGGGTGAGATTGCAGCTCTGCATGCCAATTAGTTGCGTCATGTAGGAGCTGTAGTCCAAAAGCATTCTAGTTTTCATGGCTCCTGGCAACTCATTCAGCTCCTCTGTGCTTCCTTTGGCAGTGTCTCCAGCACATGGTGTTTCTGAGTGACAGAGAAAAGACAGACTGAGCTGATGGAGTTGGTAAATATAAAGAAAGGACCATTTTTGCATAATCTATCCTGTACTGGATTTCATCAATGACTTTTACAGTTGATATGGCTTAATTCCCAACCCAAAACGTTACCTGCGTTCTCCTCCTCGCTCAAACTGCTCGTGGCTGCAGCCTGGGAAGCAGACAGGAAGTGCTGGAACCACTCTTCCTTCTCTCTTCCTGTTCGGCCAAACAGGTACAAGGTGACAGGAAGCTGGTGGTCGGGGGCGATGTTTCTCTCTGCCCTTTCTTCCTCCCCCTGCCCTTCCACCACTCTCTCCTCCCCAACCTCCCCCTCAGCCAGAATGAGGCAGATGGGGTACTTCCTGTTCCAGATCCTCTTGCGAGCCAATCCAGGCGGCAACAGAGACACCTGGGATTAAATGCATAATATGTCATTTTCTGCTACTAGGAATCAAAACAATAACAAAAGACAACGTTTGCTGGCATGTAAAGTAGTGTAAAAGAAAGTGTGTCCTTGCGATCAGCTTCCTGTGGTTATAATTACTATATCATTATAGCACACAATCGGGTAATACTGGTAAACACAATAAATAAAGCAGTTAAGCATGTTAAAAATGAATGTTTCATAGATGTATTTCAGTGTACATAGGATGGTTGGGCAGCAAGCTAACGGCTAGCATTGAGTCAGCTGGTTTCCCTGAAGTTTGATTTATAAAATCCTTCATCTTCTTAAAATATTAAAAATATGTGTCTTGTGTATGTGACTTGCAACTAGATATACAATCAATTTGTATCAGCTTCTGAGAGAAAACCACAATGCTAAGCAAGAGCAAAGATGAAATGTCAAAGTTTAAATGACACATGTTCTTAGTTTGATATTTGTATATTCATTGACATTTGGAATGATGTTAGTACACAACCTAGCAACATAAATACCATAAGTATTCTTGTTTTTAGTCATTTTAATGCAGACATGTATAGTATGTCGAAGTAAGTTTACTTTATTTTCCTTCTACAAGAAATGCTGGAAGCTACAAGTTGAGTTGACGGTTCACCAGGACCTCAGCACTCCCCCACGTTGATTATATTGTGTGTTAGCTTGATTTCATCACACTATAGGAGCAATCGTAGGCTGCTACTGGAACCGGGTCAAATTTATTCAGAGCATCATCACTTCAGTTGTAACCCTTCTGGTCTTTCACCCTCAGTGTTAGATGACAAATGGGTGCAGAGAGATAAGAGTTCAGGTGAGAGGTCACCTTCTCTTTTACTCACCTCTGAGTGACATGCCTACCCTGGGTCCCAGAAATGAGTCTATTTTCTGTATACCACACTGACCTTACAGTTGGCCAGCTGGTAAGTGCGCGAACGCAAAAAGACGGCCTCCTGGGGCGTCTTGTCGAACGCTGCCCACCGGGGGATGTTGGCCCGTGGGTATGCCAGACGCAGCCGGCTGCCCTCCAGGGTGACGTACACAGAGTGTGCGATGGAGGGGTTGAAGGTCTCAGGGTCGTAGCTATGTGTCTCATTCATCCAACCCTGGTAGAAAATAATGAGGATATTTAACCACCAGTGAGTCCGAAAATATGTAAACCTATAGCATCAAATCTAGTCAGGAATATAATAGATATTATATTCACTGTGAGTGGTTCAAACTGCGACAATACAGCTCAGCAGGAGGGGAAACAAGAGACAGAATATGCATCTCATTTAACACTGTGGACGAGTAATTGAATTAGCCCCAAGCTTGTTGTTAGTTATTACTCTATTCTCCTAAATTGCCTCCATTTGAATAGCTTACTCTGCATTAATTTAGCAGTGTGCCCCACTCTCTCAGCAGAGCGGTCAAGAAGTGCTCTGAGAAAGCTATTATCAAAATAACCTGTGTCTGAGGGAATTTTTCAATACCGTAATTACCGGAAAAGTAATCCATAAAACACCAAAGACAGCAATGAAGCCATCCAATGCCTTACATGGCAACTGCTGTTTGTTGTTTTGATCTCTCGAAGCTTAGAGCTTCATCCTCATTTACATATAGCCAAATGTATAAAAGGAAAACAGAGAGTGGCTTCTCATTCTCTGCTACACTTACATGCGTAACACATTTGAAAGAAAAAGAGAGAGTTTGAATACACAAAAAAAGAAAGAGACGGATGAAATGTCACCCTAATCACCTGATCTTTCTGTGTGTACAAACATATTTTGAGATTGACAATAAAGTTGACTTTGACTAATGTTTACACCTCTTTGAATAACTTGTTACCTCTAGGATTTCTCGATCAGCGAGTCCTTCATCCAGTAGATCCATGTTCAAGGTCTTTGGTTTACTCCAACTGGAAGATGAGCGTCGTGGTGCAAACATGAACACCACCATCAGGCCCAACATGAAGCCACATGCAACCCCCACGGACAGACCAGCCACATAGGAGGGCAGGGGCAGCACGAAGAAGCCATAAGCTAGAAGCCCCACGGGGAAGAGCCAGTGAAGAGGCAGCGAAGATCCTGGCACTCTGACTCGAGACTGGGCGTAAGATCTATGATGTGTCTCTCTGGATACATTCTGGAGCTCCACCACCTGAATCACATCTCCATAAGTGCGGATTTCCAAATGGCTGTCACTTCTATGGTGTTCTAAGGATGTAGAGGATTCTGTTAAGGAGGTTTTTCTGAGTCTTTTTAGTGGCATGTCACACGCACCTTTAGCTCTCCTCCGGCACTTAAGTTCTGCATCTTCACTTCCCATTTCTCTCCCGCAGCTGCCTTGGGATGTTGGTGAGTCTTCGGCACCAGAGGCCTTCCCCTGCTTGGGGCTGCCAGAGTTTTCCTCCCCCATTATCTTACTCAGCATGCTTAGCGGATCCTGCATGGCCTCGGAGAACTTCCTCCGTGTGTCCTCCAGCTCAGCTATCAGGGAGCTGCCCCGGGGCTCAGGGGGAGGCAGGCCGCCAGCAGAAAGAGGAGATTCCCAGTCATCATCCTCGTGCAGCCCTCCTGCTTCAGACCTAACCTCTGAGATTTTTGGATGGGTAACCTGCTTCCAGGGATGCATATGCAGCTTGGAGTCTGACTTGGAGAGGTTAACCTCTGGCTCAACCCGGCGGGAAATCTCTGTGCTCAGAGACTTGACCAGGCTGAGCAGAGGTTTCCCCCGCAGGGAGCTGCTCTCCCTCGGCTCCAGCTCTGTGGAGGAGGATTTGACAAGATTGCTGGTGAGAAGTATGTCAGCTGATGATGCTGACAGATCAGCTAAAGAGCCCGGCGAGGAGGGGGAGTGAGGCAGGAAGGGGGGCTGGGAGCGGTGACTGAGGTTCAAGTCGAAATCCATCCCCAGGCTGAGGTCAGGCTGGCTTTTCCTGTCTTCTGGTTTGTCTTTGGAAAAAGCCACTGTGGGACCGTCATTACGGCTGTCCAGGCTGAAGATAAGCTTGCTTTCTTCCATGTTGGCCATCAACAAGAAGCTATTGAGAGAATGTGGTCAATAAAACTGGGTCCCTGAAGACATTGAGCAAGGCGCTAGGGAGTCTTTAACTGCATGAAGATTTGTGACGTCCTCTTCGGGTAACTTGTAGTACATCATTTTGGATGCTGGAAAGTGAAAAATGTATTTAAAATGTTGTCATTTCCCAAGCTAAAACCACCTTGTATAGCAACATCATTATTTTTAATGGCAGCATAACATTTGACATTAAACCTCTATGCTTTTTGTTCATCCACCGCTCTGACTTCCCGCCTAGTCTTGTCCATTGCTCTTTAAATGTTCTCTTCCCTTTAAACCATGATTCTTTTTTGTATCTTCTTGTTCACATAGCAAACACTGCAGCCATTATTACACAACAGAAGAGGATACTGATGTCACAAACAAATGTTCCTGCCATTATAGAGGCCACATTTTTACAAAAAAGGATCAGCAGAAAATGAAACAGTAAACACTTGAGCAATGATTGGCCGTTATCCAATATATTTTAAATTATTTCCCTGACCTTGATGAAACCAATTGTTCAGGCTACAGATAGTGATGTGTTACCATGTTGCAGTACAATTTAACTTTCCCATTGGCTCCCACCTTATCTTTCACTTCTCTGCACTCTGGAGAGATGTTAATTTCTAGCACCAACCTGCTGAACTGTTTGTCAAATCTAATTAACAAAAAGTGCTGCTCTGTCAGTGCTTATCCTGCTCCAGACAACCCTGCATTACTCCAATCAATTTCTATTTCGGACTTAGTTTGGATCAGTTGGTGCTGACAGAGAGAGGAAAACCTCTGCTGCTCTGTGGAAGACGGAGTCAGCAAGGATTTGGCAGCTTTCCAGCCAGGACTGAGCAAGAACTTCTGCAGGAAGACAGAAAATCAATGTCTTTGGTCTGTCCCTTGGGAGGGGAAAGTGTAGCAGAATGTGCTGTTATATAATAAGGAGGATTGTAGTTAAAGTCAATGATCAAACACATGACAAATGTACACTTATTAATGTGGGGGCAGCCTTCGAGAAAGAACTGAGCAATGAAGTCCAAATGTACTTAATGTCATTTTGAACAAGAAAGTTCACATTAAAGCAGCAACTATAACTAGGCCTATTATGTCAATCAACAAAGCAATCTTTCAACTTCCAACAGGTAAGCCCCAAGTGACTGCAGGCCATCCGATACGGAGAAGAAAATTAAGTTCAATGTAGTCATATTGCTGACTACCAGATATTTTACAATAACTGGAGGTAACAAGAGGCCTATTTGAAGGAAAAGTTAGTAAACTTAAAAAAGTCCTTCACTATAGTTCTACAGAATATTTTCTTTTTAGTAGGGTATCAGAGAAATGGCAGAGTAACATTACACCCTGTATTTGCAGATGATGATGGTCTAGGTTTATTCCCCTGTCTATAATGACTGGTGAAGAAGTAACAATGTATTAAAAGGGAGGGGAAGAAATAAAGTGAACATCAGAAAATCTCACTTGTATCTCTGAAGTCAACATGGGATAGAATCCTGCTGTCTTTCACTATCGATTATCCACTTAACCTATCAATCGACAATGGGATACAAAAAGATTTGTTTTCAATCTTAGAGAAACCTAATTGAAACCCATTGGAGTGCGGTATGATTAAATGTGACTATATGTCTATAGCAGCCTGGCATCACACAATGAAACATAACGTTTATTTTAAAGGATTAATCCTCACCCCAACTGCCATTTTAACCTAATGGCTGACACATTTGGCACAGCACTCTGTGTTTGTCTGGGTATCACAGGGTCAGTTTTAGTAAAGCTGCACTTCGTCTCATTAAGCAAATCATTAAGCCAATATCTCCAGGGCTTGAAAGAAGCTTCACTGTTAATAGACAGTGTAAGCCAAACAATCAGTCAGGCATTTAAATGAGTCCCTTTTGTCCCATTAAACGTTGTGCATTTCAAGATATGACAAATCCATCAAGCATGTCCTCACCATAAATCTTATATTTCCAAATAAAAGGCAGGTATTCTACTGCTATTCTATCACAACAACATGCGTTTGCTGCATGAGTTTAACTGCTGCATCAGTCAACGCACAGGATTTACCTGAATGTGGCATGTTGCACCAGCTGCTCCTGTGATCTCAGTGGCAGAGGTTTGTGTAGAAATGTGCTTCAAGTACAGGCTGCAGTGCACAGTGTGGATGCTGCAGCGCGCGGGGTGCTGCGCGCGGGGATGCGCACCATCGCAGTCTACAAATATTCACTCAACTTCACTGGATGTGTAGTCAATCTTCGTGGCAAAATCATCCAAACACCGTGAAAATATTTTACAGTTCAGCTTTAAAATGAACGCGTCAGCAGCACCGTGTCACACCGCGTCTTCGCGAGACGTCAATTCGGAATAATGTGATTATTGGAGCTCTGGCTGCAGCCTGGACGCAGCGGTAATCCAGATTAGACTCGAGAGGCCAACAGTTGACTGAGCGACTCCTCCTCTCTGCTGCTGGCCTCAGCGTCAAAACACACACCGAGCTCAACTCTGACACCGCAGTCTTGTACGCACCATTATGTAATGGCATGACCTGGGGAAATGATGCTCAACGTTACTGAACAACATCCTTTTATTCAAAAAGACAAAATCATTCATTGTCATTGACTATAAGGGATGGAAAGATCTGGTTTTAACTAATTTATATTATGTATCTCACTATTGAGGATTAATTTAGTTTGAATAAGGCAATTATCTACAATCTTCAAAGATTTGAAAGGCTTTATTATGCACAATAGCTACAGCAAAGTTGTTGACAATGAAAGTCCCAGGTTACTCCAACAGTGCAGCATATAGTTTACCTAAAACGTAAACAAATCAAAAATAAAGCAAGACAAACAAAATATGGAAAACGTATGGTGGGACTCAGCATTTACAATTCAGGAATAATTCAATGAATTTGTCAAATAGAATTAGATACAAATGAATGTAAAATGTAATACAGTAAAGTGGAATTAAATATGGTTTAGTGTAAAAAGATAGAGGGGAGAGTGGGGTAAATTGAGCCATTTTTTAATTATGCTGTCCTCTAAGCAAGGAGAAATGACACATAGTAAAAATGAAAACACACACCTATAATTCAGGATGTCTCCTATCAATGGCAATAATAATAATTAATATTTGATCAAGGGCAGTGAAAATATTACTTCTTTAAAAAAAAAAGTCTTGTGGCTCAACTTGCCCTAGTGTAGGGGTAAGTTTATCCAGGTCAGGGGGTAAATTGAACCACTGTTCAAACCTGGGCATACCTGTTCAAACCTGGGCATACCTACAACAAATCTTAAAGGTAACTATAAACAATAAATAACAAACCAAATACAAGCTTAGTTTTTCAAATATTTTTAATATAAATTTCGATTGAATTGATTGATTTTTTTTAACATGTTAAAAGGAAAAGTAATCATACAAATGGTGATACAATTTCATACATCTTACCAATCAAACACAGGGTAAATTCAACTTTAAATGTAGCCTATACAATGAGCTCTTATTATCAATTTGGCCTACTTTCATTTAATTTTCCATTGAAAAACTGGCTCAACTTACCCCAAGGTTCACTTTACCCCATAGCCACCATTTTATAAAAAATAGCCTAGCATTAAAATTCAGTCATCTTTAGCTTAATGATTCACATAGTTTAATACACCACCAACACATCAACATATACAATATATGTGTTTAAACCTGGATACTTTTTTTTTTGACATGACAGCCGATATAGCTGACATCTAGAAAATGTACTTTGACAAGCAAAAAACGTTTTTTTGTAAAAATGTTTACTTACCAGACCACAATGAGTATCTCTCTTTCACAGGCAATGAGAAATGGGTAGAGCTTGCATAATTTCTGGTCACTTGATTACAACTATAAGGCGTTGCCTGGTTACAGGGGGTGGTTCAATTGGCTCAATTGACCCCCTTCTGCCCTACATATGGACCGTAAATGAGTAAGTGTGTACTGCACAGAGCCCAGTCTAATGTGTCTAGTGTGATAATATTCCTCTTAATCTGGTGCTCTTCATCATTAATTTTGGTAAAGGAGTCAACACAAAGTATAGAGAGAACAGAGCTAAAGGAGGTTAACAGCTAGCGTTTGGTTGTTAGGATGTTTTAATGTTGCCTTCTGCCCTTTTCAACCAGGACCAGACACTGTGTGGGAGGTGATGACTGACCTTTAAAAGCTGACTGCACAAAGTGACATGAACAGGTTTAAACACTTTGATTCCCAGTAGAACATGTTACATAAAACAAGCGATACTTTGCTTATTTGCCCGAAGTTCATTTAATAGAAAATGTAATATACATACATTTCAATCTTTGAAATCGGATGCATCACATAGAGATCCCTGGTTCGGGGTATGAGACAGAAATGCATGGTGTTGAATGACAGCTATATTAGTGCTATGGGACCTTTGGAGCAATATAGAGAACAAAGTGCTACAAAATCCCCCCAAAAAACATCAAGAGTACATTTTGGTGAGTCTTCTGCCACCTGTTGGCCAAACTGCAGAAGAATACATCTTTCAGAGCAGCAGAGGGATGCAGGAAGTAATGATATGCACAAGCATCGCTGGATTGCAAACACTTTTTTTATTCTTACTTTGGAGGGCAAACAAAAAGAGTGATGGCCAAATAAAATGAACATGCTTCAAACCAATATCTCAGACAAACAATAAGGATGGAAAGCAAACTTGTATGATGCTTGAAGATTCACCCTATTGTGGCAATTGCAATTAGTTTCCCCTCAGGCAGTATTCATGGCAGCATTTCTGTCTGTGTTACATCATATTGGTCACTCCACTGTTTTTAAATCTGTATGATTTGGAAGGAAGGGACCTTGTGATTGAACAATTGATGAATACGTCTTTGAAGTGTCAACATGGGGTCAAATTATCGTACATTTTACCACTTTAAGGCGTTGTTGATCGTACATACAGTAGGGCAAAAATAGGGAATTTTTTTTAAAAGGAACAAATATTGACAGCCATATGAACAGTTTGAGGAAAAACGCACAATCAAGTGGTGCATTTAGGCTCCACACATGAAGAAAGTTAGTCTGTGTCCTGGGTGTGCACTCTTCTGTCGAATCAACTGCCGGCTTTGGCAAAACGTTTTATGAAAATTTTTACAAGATGACGGGTTTTGTCCCGTAAAAACGCTGCATGTGCGCTTTCAGATGACCAAGGGTATAAAACTGTTTCCCACATGTCGTACAGGAATAAGGTCTGTCCCCTGTATGTGTTCGTTTATGAACAATGAGGCTGTGTCTCTGATTGAATGCTTTCCCACACAGATCACATTGATATGGCTTCTCCCCTGTGTGGACCCTCATGTGCACAATCATTTGCATTTTTTGGACAAAGGTTTTCCCACAGTCTCGACATTTAAAGTCTTTAGTCCCTGTGTGTATTTTTGAATGTAATTGAACACACCCAGCGTTGGTGAACTTCTTGCCACAAAAATCACAAATTAGCCGTTGGTTTTGAGCACTATGCAAATACCTTAAAAGCTTCTTCGTAGATTCACTCGTCTCCCTGTGTTCTTTAATGTGCTTAATTAAGGGACCGATGTGCTGGAAATTCTTTCCACATATAAGACAATCAGGCAACACTGCTGCGTCCTTCTGCTTAATGCTTCCATTTTGTTTTTGCAAAGTTTTCCTTTTTGGTCCCTTCTTCTTTGTCTGCACACCTCTGTTCTGAAGCCACTCCTCATCATCGTCACTGCTGTCACTGTCAGCTGGAGAGAAGTCTGAAGAGATTGGCTGCAATTCAGAATTCACTTTTTGCAAAGTCTTCCTTTTTGGTCCCTTCTTCTTTGTCCGCGCTGCTTTGTTTTGAAGCCACTCCTCGTCACCGTCAATGCTGTCACTGTCAGCTGCAGAGAAGTCTGAAGAGATTGGCTGCAATTCATAATTCACTTGAAGCTCAGTTTTCATACCTTCAAGAGAAGGTAAAATGACTTCAGGTGCTTGGGTGTCATTTCCGATTTCCTCTTCCTCCTCCTCTTTTATTTTGAAGTTTGTCTGAGCCAAGCAGTAGATGCCATCTTTGTTGTCTGTATCTGCACTGGTTTGAGAGAGGACTGGGACCTCAGCCGTGCTCAGGTTAGACTCTGCTTGTATTGAGGTCTCCTGCAGCACTTCCTGTCCAGTCAGTGGAGGTTCTGCAGCCACAAAGGAGACAAAACAAATCTCAACAGGCTTCTTTGAGTTACATCTGAACTAATTACTGAATACTCAATAGATCCATAATCCACATTCAATGAATCTGCACAGGTTTTCTCTAAATCCTGTGCCTAAACTTTGATGCCTGCCCAAGACTGACTTACCCTTACATGAACAGTGAGAACCAGGGAGTCACAATTATTTCAAGAAATAAGAGAAACACTATACCTACCTACAAGAGGGTAGGTAGTGTTTATCTTATTTCTTAAAATATTGTACAGAAGTTGGTTGTAGTATGAACCTTTTGAAAATAGCATTATTACTTTGACAAATTGTATTTAAATAATTAATTAAACAATTGAGCTGGATATAGCCTACTGTATTAGGATTATAACAGATTCGTTTTTTGGAGTCCTTCATCATTATTTTATGGAGGCACCTGGAAGCTTTTAGTCCTTCTTGATTATTTATTTGTTCTGTCATTTGGATTGTCTGTGTAGTAATTTTGACTATGTTTTTTAATCTGTAGATACAATATCTATTGCACGTCTGTCCTGAGACAGAGTGCCCTCTCCTCTGTTGCTCTCCCAGAGGTGTCTTCCATTTCCCCCCATCGACTGTATTCAAAGTTTTTCCCCGTAATGTGGGGTTTCCTCTTGTGCACTGCAGGGGTCTAAGAGACATTTGATAAGATATGATAAAAATGATTCCAGAGTAAAGTTACCAAGAAGCAAACCTGATATCTGGCGCAGATGGTGTAGTTGTTGACACTGACTGTTGTGCTCTTCTTTTGGTCGCTGAAGGTTTGCTCCGTTTAAAGCTAACTTGTGTTTCTCCACCTCTCCCAAGATCTTCTCTGATGCTGCCTGCAGCCGCTGATGAAAACACGACTTCAGCTGACTCATTGTGGAGACAGTTGAGTCCTCCGTGAAAGAATGCTGGTTTTATACATAGGTTTTATATCAGCAAGTGCAAGGGACAGAACCGGAAGCGAACACAGAAGCGGTTGTGACGATTGCTACAAAGATCCTATATTGAGATCAAGATGACTCACTCGGGGTGTCCTTTAGCGTTAATCATGAAAAATAATCATGTTATTCTGGTTTCTGTTAATATATTAAGCTTAAAGGTGGAGTAGGTAAGTTTGAGAAACCGGCTCGAGATATACTTTTTGTTATATTCCATGGAATGCTCTTAACATCCCGATAGCAATGAATATCGTAAGTGCTTTGACAAAAAATCCATAAAAAGTCATCTGTGGAAAAAAAAAGCACGACCAATCATTTTATCCGGCCTGCCTAAAATAACTAAGCCTACCTGCCTATCTGTGCACAAATGTATCTGGTCATGTCATGGATGTATAATAAGCAGGGGTGCACATAACTTTTTTGCCCTGGTTCTCAAAGGAGCACCTGGAGACAGTGGCGTAACAAGGTTGTGATTGGCCCCGGTGCAAATATTTTTTTGGGCCCCCCCCCCCCAACTCAGCGCTGTCTGTCTGTCTGTCTGTCTGTGTCTTACTCTCTCTCTCTCCTTTCAAAATCTATTTAAAACTCATAACAAACAAACAAAATTCCGAAAGTTGTCTTGAATATAACTAATTAAATAAACGAAACGAAAAATATAGCCTACTTATGCAAACAACATAAAACGGAGCATTGTTTATTTCTACTTGAATGTCGCACTGCACCCGCTTTGCGATTATGTAGATTATCTCATTTTGAACAGCTGGACTCAAGTATTTCACAGAACCTTGTGGTCGCTCAACAAGTTCTTTCAGAACCGGATCGTAACATACTAAAAGTTCTATCATACTGAGAAAGTTTCCACTGTTGGGCTGTCCAAGAATCTCCCTATGTCCTCAAATGGCGCATTTCCACTGCAACGGGGTAGCCCCGTTTAAGCGTCCCTAAGCGTCCTCGCTCAGGCCTCGGGCTGCCTCGCTGGCCGTCCGAGGCCGTGGCACATTTCCATTACAGTTTAGGACCTGGGGTAGCAACGCAGTGTAGGCGGGGCGATCGGCTTTGTTTTTGTTCACATTTCGAGTTGTTCCGTCGAGCTCCCGCTGGATGTTATCATCCCCAATGAGATGAAGGAACGTCGTCACCTCCTCGGTCGACCACCGTGTGCTTTTCTTATTAGACGTAGCCATTTTTGTAGCTCCTCCGTTTACAAAATGCTGTTTATAAAAATGCTGCAAGCTTGCTTCTAAATATATATGCGACGCTAGGGATGAACTCGCGCGCGATCTTGTGACGATTCTCTCTGACCAATCAGCAGTCGAGAGTGTTGACGTCACTAGTTCAGCCCTGGCCCTGGTCTGATAGAACCACGATTTTATGGGCCCGGAAAAAGAGGGAAAAAGTACCCGCTAGCCGGTACTAGGCTATATGGAAAGGCCACCAAAAACTGGCCTGGCCGCTTGAGGACGGTTAAGGACGCTTAAACGGGGCTACCCGCTGCAGTGGAAATGCGCCATAAAAGCCAAGTTACAAGTGGCCAGAGTGATTGTAATGTTGACAATACGCTCAAGTACCTCCATGTTTGCATCGATTCTCCCGTTTTTCTTCCACTGTTCATATATTACACACGATCCGACATGGACCTGCGATTGTGCATGTGAGTCAATCCTCGCAGACAACGCATGTCCACCCATCACTGTAGAACGGTGCACCTCGGTCTGCGAACAGCCAGCACGGCTCACAATAGGCACAGTCCAGGGTGGGGGAGTAACACAGCCATGTCCGTGGCAGTTTGATACCTGCTCTGGTAGTGGTGGTGTAATACATCTCGGAGAAACACCTGTTTCCTTGATGTGTGTCTCTGGGGAATGGGCCGATAGGCCTACATGGACCGGTTGCTATAATATAGCCTTTGATCTTGGCGTCGGGGGTCTCAATAGCGCCATAGAGTCCCCTATCGGTTGGGGGCGGGGCCCTTGCGGGAACTGTAGGACCACCGCCGGGCACAGCCAAATCCATCCTCTCCTCCTGGCTCATGGCTGGAGAAGAAGGTTGCACAGCCACGGATACAGCTTCACTTGTGGAGCTAGATGATGGTGAGGCAGGTGAGCTATCGTTAGCCTCCGGCTCCGGCTGCACGTCAACATTACCAACGTTAGCGTTCGATTTCGAGGACGATTTATGACAAAAAAAACGGTCTAATTTTGTCTGTTTAGCCTTTACATCTCCTTGTTCTCTCTTGTCCTTTCTCTTTTGAGCGCCGCTCTTGTGTTTTGGTTTGCTGTACATTATAAATCCAAGCTATTCAATTTGTTATAATTCTGCCGATCTTGCTGCTGCTATAGCTATAGCTATGTAGTACATATAACTTTTGATGTTGATTAAACGGTTCGCTCGTCACGCAAGGTATCACATGACATGAAAGGGAGCAAGGTCATTGGACAGACAAATTAAAAATTAATTTAGGTTGCTAGGTTACTTTGAAGACTGCGTGAACCAGTCAATGCCATTGGGGCCCCAAAATAAAATATATATAAAAAAAAAGAAGAAAAAAAAGATTATATATAGACATTTTTTGTTGTTGTTGCATGGGCCCCTGGACGGCTGTGGGCCCCGGTGCAATGCACCGGCTGCACCGTCGATAGTTACGCCACTGCCTGGAGATGTTGCTTGGTGCTCATCCTTAAAATGAAATAAACCGTAACTTTTGAGGGGGTCTTGACTTTATTTGCCAGACACACGGCACTGAACACACATGCAGAGGTGAACACAGAACACACATGCAGAGGTGAACACAAGACAACATTAGCACAACCAGTAATCCTACAAGCTGTCATCACTACCCTCCTGACTGTTCTCCTCACTGTCTTCCTCTCTGTTCTCCTCACTGTTCTCCTCACTGTCTTCCTCTCTGTCTTCCTCTATGTCTTCCTCACTGTTCTCCTGACTGTTCTCCTCACTGTCTTCCTCTCTGTCAGACATGGTAGCTGATGATGTAGGCCTACTACTTTCTCTCTGGTTGAGTTTGCGATTAGCTGCTTGCATCCACAAGTCAACAGCTGGTTTTGGGTCGAAAGTCTCTGTTGTCATCTTAGACAAGTGGATGTAATCAAATAAGTATGTGAACATAACCAATAACCTACCATAGCCAATAACAAATTAATGTAACTTATTTTATTTTTGTTGTTCATATCTTATTTTACCTTAACATTTATTTATTTATGCATTTTTTTTATCTTTCCAGTTTTAAAGGATATTTTTGGTTACTGTCCTAGTATACATTGGAATGATTTCAAACCTGTTTATCCCAATAATTATAAAGGAGTGCCTTGAAAATATGTGTTTACATAAATTGTGATCAAAACGTTTGAGACCCACTGAGATAACTTAGACTAAAGTGAATTATCTAAACACTCAGAGTCCTTTACCTCAGTCTGACTGGAGAGGACTCTCCCTCCACATTATTGTAGAAACATCTTCTTCTTATATCCGTTAGAGCAGCTAGCACCAGATTCTAATAACAACAGCGCCGGAACCGGTGCACCCTCCCTCGCTCCCACGCTCACTCGCACTTTGGCTGTGAGCTGTGGGCGCCAGATAAGCCAACATCCCCCATTTTCATCACTTACAGCGCCCATTGTACAGGGCAAATGAAACGTGTAACCGGGGTGAAAAGGGTGTTACATTTACTTAATTATGAATATTGTTACATCAAGGCCGAAAATTAGGATGAGTCCCAACGGTCAAAAATATTTTTTTCCCTCCCAGAGCTTCCAGCACAGCGCCTCCACAGATCTGGCGCCCTTGGCGAACATCTATAACGCCAGTGCTACGGGCCGGCCCTGAGTTCATATGCAACTCACAAATATCTTGCTTAAGCACTGGATGACTTATATCAACAATGTCATGAAGAATCCAAGCCCTTGCTCACCACTGGAAGCAGCGGAGCTCGGCAAAAGGACCACGCCCAAAGAATGGGCAGTGGCGACATTGACCTGATGACAACTGGAGAATGTGCCAGAAGACGCCCACGACGCCGAGGCGTAGATGGTCTCCAGGGGCACCACCCTCAGGGCAGCCCAAGATGTTGAGATGCTCCTTGTAGAGTGGCATCTCAGCCTGATGGCAGGGGGCGGCCACTGGCCCCGTAAGCCTGTGAGATGGTATCGACAACCCAGTGGGGCAGCCACTGGTTAGAGGGCATAACCTCCTTTAGTGCCGCCAGGGCAAAATCAAGAGTTGCTCCTCCTGCCGTATACAGGCAGTAGCCTTGATATATGCCCTTTGGGCACCCCCAGGGCACAGCAACTTCGACGTGCCGTACTCCTGAATGTCAAAGCGTGCCAGCTGGGCAGGCTGATTGAAGTGGGTTTGTGGAAGGACCCCGGGCGGAATGCCACATTTGCCCAAAGGGCAACGCCTGAGAGTCCCACCTCGGGCATGTATTGTTTATGGAGAGGACATGCAACTCCCCGACTCGCTTCCCTGAGGCTATGGCAAGCAGAAATGCTGCCTTCGTGGGCAGCCACCTAAGCCCCACCTGGGCCAGGGGCTTGAAGGGAGGAGATGATAGGGCATCCGGCAGCAGGGACAGGTCCCAAGCCGGAGCCCTCGGGGTGCTAGGGGGACGCTGCCGTAAAGCCCCTCTCATAAAGAGGGACACCGACCTGTGGGACACCGACCTGTGGCACCCCGCCGTGGCGCCGTCGACCCGAACATGTCGGGCAGAAATCGCAGCCACATAAATTCTGAGTGGAGTGAGAACGTCCACTATCTAGAAGGAACTGTTGTCTAAGCAACAACGTACATGCTGTCCCCAAGGAACACGCACATTCTTGCCCCCCAGTTGGGGTAGAAAGTGCGTGAGTGCAAGCTGCACAGCCCGAAGCTCTAGCACGTTGACCTGGCGCGCACTCTTCTGGGCAGACCGCTGACCCTGAACGGTCCTGCCCTGCCGCACTGCACCCCACCCTGAGAGACATGCACCTATGGTGATGGTCTCCTGGCGGGATGGGATGGCGCCCATGGGTACGCCCACCAGGAGATAGGCCCATCCAGCGTGACAGAGAGTGGAGGCAATGCTGCGACACCCTGACTTCCCTGTGCCTGTGCCACTTGGCGTCCAAGTGAAGGCTGTTCAGCCACATCTGCATGGGGCGCAACGACAGCGGGCCTAAAGGCCCAGCGGCCGAGGCAGCTGCCAGTCTGCCCAAGGGCCGGAGGAACTGAATATAAGGCACCCTCTGGCCCGGCCCACGTGGAAGTAGGCATCCCTCAAGTCCACGGTTGAGAACCCCTCCACCTGTGCATATGCAGTGATCAGCATATAGAATGGCAGCACCTTCAGGAATCTGTTGATTCCTCTGAGGTCCAAGATCGGGCGAAATCCGCCGACTTTCTTGCTCACGAGAAAGTACGCCGAGTAGAACCCCCTGGGCTAAGCAGAGGGTCTTACTGACTTGATTGCGTCCTTGGACAGAAGTACGGACAACTCTTGGGCCAGAGCTAGGGCCCCTGCCGGATCGCTGACGACTGTCAATTAGACCCAGCCTAAGGCTAGGGGCCGGAATTACGGTCCATACCCCTGGGTTAAGGTGAAACCACCCAAGGGACGGAAGTACAGACCGCCCAGTAACTGTGCTGCTGCTGGGAAAGCAGCCGACGACCGCCCCCGGGATTTCAGGGCCCAGCCCCCCGGCCCCTCGAGCCTCTCGGGGGGCGGCGGTAAGGCTCTGGGCACGAGGCCGCCTGGAAGGCGGGCAACCTGGGGCACGAAAGTCATTGGGAGGCGGTTGAGTGGGCCGCTAAGACCTCTGCAGACCACCACTGTAATCCGGCGGCTGAGTGTGGCTGCTAGAGCGGCCCCTGGGCCTGCTGGGAGTGGGCATAGGTCTGCGAAGACCCGAGAGCTGCTGCCTGGTCTGCCTTGCTTGGGCGGCACGCTCCAGTGCCTCCAGGGCAGCTGACCTAAACAGCTCCCCTGGCTCGACTGGTACGCTACGGAGGACTCTCCTATGCCTCCGTTAGTGGTGACTGGGCCAGCGAAAACTGGCGACGAGTCTGTACCAGCGACAAGGCGTCCTCATACAGAGGTGCGTCAGCCAAAGGAGGTGCGCCAATAGAGAGGGGCGTCAACCGAAGGAGGGGGGGGGGACAGGCGGCCCGCTAGCAGCCCCTACACCGGGCCCAGGCTGAAGGGCCAAGAGGCGACTTCATCATGCCCCTATCGGCAGCTAGCCGATCCACTTTAGAGGACAGCCTGTTTCTAGTCCTTCTATTGGGGGGAGCACACATAGCCATCGCTCCCTCAAGTCGCCGGGAACCGCCGAATTGATCTGGAGGAGGATGTGACAAGGAGAGGTGTCTGTTGGCTGCTGCCAGATGTTCCACCTCAGTGATTCTAGCCACTCTGAGAGCCCGAGGCATGCAGCTACAGCTCATGCAGGCGTTTACCGTCAGAACCTCCCTCAGATGCTCGAATTTCGTCCCCACAGTGGGGACGAAATTCAGCGGTCGTGGCTGTCCTCGGGCTCAAGAGAAGCCATACAGGCGCTACATGAATGAACCATTCTGTAGGTAGCCAGATGCAGCGTAGCCGGGAGCGGGTACACAGCCTTCACCAGCTACCTGCTTAATGGAAAGAGTAGAGCGTTGCTGCTACTCGCCGAACAGAAAGAGGGATGTAATTACACCCACGTTACTGGCAGAGGGAGCGGGAGCGAGAGCACTGCCTTCACCTGGCTGGATTAATAAATACGGCAGTTCATCGTCTACCAGGAGCGGGGGTGAGAACACTGCCGGCTGAGTTAGAGACGAATGCCAGATGTAGCATAACCGGGAGCGGGAACACAGCTTTCACCAGCTACCTGCTTAACGGAAAAACAGGGCAGTTCCGCGTCTACCAGGAGCGGGGGCGAGAACACTACCTTCACTGGTTGAGTTAGAGACGAATGCCAGATGCAGCGTAACCGGGAGCGGGTGCAGGAACACAGCCTTCACCAGCTACCTGCTTAACGGAAAGACAAGGCAGTTCAGCGCCTACCAGGAGCGGGGGCGAGAACACTGCCTTCACTGGTTGAGTTAGAGACGAATGCCAGATGCAGCGTAACCGGGAGCGGGTGCGGGAACACAGCCTTCACCAGCTACCTGCTTAACGGAGAAACAAGGCAGTTGCGCGTCTACCAGGAGCGGGGGTGAGAACACTGCCTTCACTGGTTGAGTTAGAGACGAATGCCAGATGCAGCGTAACCGGGAGCGGGTGCGGGAACACAGCCTTCACCAGCTACCTGCTTAACAGAAAAACAAGGCAGTTCAGCGTCTACCAGGAGCGGGGGCGAGAACACTGCCTTCACTGGTTGAGTTAGAGACGAACGCCAGATGCAGCGTAACCGGGAGCGGGTGCGGGAACACAGCCTTCACTGGCTACCTGCTTAACGGAAAAACGAGGCAGTTCAGCGTCTACCAGGAGCGGGGGCGAGAACACTGCCTTCACTGGTTGAGTTAGAGACGAATGCCAGATGCAGCGTAACCGGGAGCGGGAACACAGCCTTCACCAGCTAGCTGCTGAACGGGAAGAGTAGAGCGGTGCTACTACTCGTCGAACAGAAAAAGGGATGTAGCTACATCTGCATTACCGGTAGAGGGAGTGGGAGTGGGAGCGAGAGCACTGCCTTCACCTAGCTGGGTAAAATAAAGAAGCTTAACAGTATACGCAAGACATTAGCCGAGCGCTGCTGCTAACGATCAAGCGAGATCAAGTCAAATAACACACATGTTTAAGACCAGATAACTAGCTTATAAAGAAGAGAACAGCACAGAGCCGTAGTTAAAGCAGTAACCATGGCCAGTGCTCACACGGCATATAACCGTAGTTACAGTAGTAACTATGGCCAGTACTTACACGGCTTAGAACCGTAGTTACAGTCGTAACTATGGCCAGAACTTACACAGCATAGAGCCGTAGTTACAGTAGTAACTCTGGCCAGTACTTGCACGGCTTGGAACCGTAGTTACAGTAGAAACTATGGCCAGTACTTACATGGCTTAGAACCGTAGTTACAGTAGTAACTATGGCCAGTACTTACACAGCATAGAGCCGTAGTTACGGTATTGACTATGGCCAGTACTTGCACGGCTTGGAACCGTAGTTACAGTAGTAACTATGGCCAGTACTTACGGCTTAAAACCGTAGTTACAGTAGTAACTATGGCCAGTACTTACACAGCATAGAGCCGTAGTTACGGTATTGACTATGGCCAGTACTTACACGGCTTGGAACCGTAGTTACAGTAGTAATTATGGCCAGTACTTACGGCTTAGAACCTTAGTTACAGTAGTAACTGTGGCCGGTGCCTAAAAGTGTCAGCCAAACGGCTGCCCACTAGATAATATAATATTGGGAGGATGAAATCCTCCTTAATGGCCACACATGCAGAGCACACAGCACACACAGTGAAGATTGTTCTCTGCATATCGTCCTAGTGCTAGGAGTCTAGTACTAGGAGCAGTAAATACAACGATATAGCGCTACTGGAACCATACCATGCGTTTACCGGGAGCGAGAGCACTGCCCTCACCGGCTGAGTTAAATAATTAAGCTTAACAGTACATGCAAGGTGTTACGGCCCGTCCACACAGCGGCGTGCGTTGAAGCTTCCAACGCTTCTGTCCATTCACTTTCAATGGGGGACGTCACTTTTAGCCGAACTGCATTTTGGGAAGCGACGTGGAGCGTTGCTGGCTTCAAAAGTTGAGCAATGTTCAACTTTTGACGCCTCGACGGAGGCGTCAGCCAATGAAATCCCGTTTATGCAAATCTGCCAGTACAAGCGCTAGCCAATCAAACCGCGTGTATGCTAGGAGAGACTACGCAGGTCATTTCCTCATATTCCAAAAAATGGAGGGAAAATTCATTATAGCGGTAGTGAATCACCAGGTGCTGTATGATCAGTCTCTGTTCATCTACTGGGATACAAACCGGAGGAGCGAGGCATGGAGGGAGGTGGCAGAGACAGTAGATGAAACTGGTAGATTTTCGCCTGTTTGGGGATTTTATATCCAGTTTACTTCGTTTTAACATTGCTATTGCTTTGTATGTCGGGGGCGGGAGATTCATGTGATTGGTTGTTGGTCGCGTTGCTCGCAAAAAATCCCCAAGCTTCAGATACGCCCACCTCCAAGCGTCAACGCACGCTGCTGTGTGGACGCTCCGTTAGCCAAGCGGCTGCTGCTAACAATCAAGCAACCAAGTCAGAACACAATGTTAAGACCAGATAATTAGCTTCTAAGAAAGAGAACAGCCCGCATAGAACCGTAGGCCATGGTTACAGTAGTTGTTACAGGGTGGTTTAGGCTAGGTTGCAGCTCCACCCTGTGGACGTATTGTGCCTGTGTTATATATATCTGCCTCACGTAATATACCTCCGTTGTATGATTGCCTGCTCGGTGTGAATACACGGCGTTGAGACACAGCCTGACTTGCCTTGTTTATTAATGCACATACATCTACAAACATGGTGTCAGAAGCTCAAATAGGACCCAGCTGTGGATTGCATGCTACTGTCCGTCGCTGAGACAGAGTGCGTTTATATGTTTTGGTGAGGTTTAGCAGTTTCAGTTAGCCTGTTAGCATTAGCGTCACGTTGGAACAATGGCATCCAGCATCCCACCTCCGGAGCCTATGAAGATGGCGGGGGACATCCACAGCAACTGGGTGAGCTTTCGAGCAGAATTTGAAGATTATCTGCTTGCGACCGGGCTCAGCGAGAAAGTAAAGCCGGTACAAGCAGCTGCGCTCAGGAGGCTAATGGGGAACGACTGCCGACATGTTTACAAACACAACCTGGGACTCACCGCGGACCAACAAAAAGATGCGGGTGCTATACTGGTGGCACTGGAGCAATACTTCACACCCGCAAAGAACGTAATCTTTGAGAGGTACGTTTTTGGCAACCTTAAACAAGAGGATGGAGAGCTCTTGGATGCGTTTGCTACCAGGCTGAGGGAAAAGGCTGCCTCTTGTGAATATGGAGCTATAAAAGATGAACTCATAAGGGACAGGCTTGTTCTCGGGATAACTGACGAGGGTGCTAGACGTCGCTTACTAAGGGGAAAGGACCTTAAATTGGACGAGGCCATTAAAATTTGCCGTGCAGCCGAGGTCATGGACAGCAAGTTAAAAACCATGTCACTGGGCAGCTCTGGACCTGGGGACAGCATTAATGCCACACAAGGACAGCGATATGGACGGAGGTCTGCCAGCAGGCCATCCGAGTCCACCAACACATCTGCACAACCACAGAGCATGAGAGACGCTGGCGAATGCAAGTACTGTGGCACACGGCACAAGCGTGGGCGGGACCTGTGCCCTGCTTTTGGTAAATCGTGCCGCTCGTGTGGCACTGCTAACCATTTTGCAAAAGTATGCATGAAAAGAGGCCAGCAGGCACGCCAGTTGAATGCTGTGGATGACCCGTTGCCAGGGGAACTGGAGGACAGCGATGAGAGAGACGTGTACACAGCGGAGAGCGTGGGGGCTGTGAACACTCGAGGTAAAAAGTGGTTTGTCAACCTGCCACTGCAAAGTGGGGTTCAGAGGTGCCAGCTCGACTCTGGAGCCACTTGCAATGTGATGAGCATCAAGGACAAGACGAGACTGACGCCTAGAACACCTCTTCTGAAGAGTCTCACCAGATTAAAACTATACAACAGTGAGTGGATGAGCTCATTAGGTGTGTACAGCACACAATGCGTCATTAGGGGTAAGACGCACAGACTGGACTTTGAGATTGTGCATACTGGCCAGAGGCCCTTGCTTTCGGGTGAGACATGTGAGAGACTTGGTCTGATACGCTTCACCATTCCTGAGGAGCTGAATAAGGTGGAGCACTGCAGGAAGGGAGACCTGACCAAGGAGTGTCTGGTCAGCACCTACCACAACGTGTTCACCAGCCCTGTTGAGTCTCTGCCCGGTGTTATTCACTTTGAGCTGGACAGCACTGTGGCACCGGTGCAGTGTGCTCCCAGGAACGTTCCAGTGCCCTCAAGGCAGCTGTTAAGGCTCAGCTTGATTGATATGAAGAGGAGGGACACTTGACCACAGTCACTCAACCCACGGACTGGATTAGCAATCTAGTCATAGTGAAAAAGCCAGACAAATTGAGACTATGCATTGACCCGAAGCCTCTCAACCGTGCTCTGAAACGGTCCCACTACCTTATGCCCACTTTAGATGACGTGTTGTATAAGCTGCCGAAGGCACGTATATTCACCCTGGTGGATGCACATGATGCATTCCTGCAGTGCCGCTTGGATGAAGAAAGCAGCCTGATGACAACATTCTGGACACCGTGGGGTAGGAAATGCTGGCTGAAACTCCCTTTCGGTGTGTCAGTTGCCCCAGAGCTGTATCAAAGGAAGCAGCATGAGCTGCTGGCTGGCTTGACAGGGATTGAGCCCATAGCCGATGATATCCTTATAGTCGGCTGTGGGGACACAGAGGATGAGGCCAATCGCGACCATGACACAAACCTCATCGCTCTGATGGACAGATGCAGGGAAGTAAAGCTGAGACTGGGCCTGAAAAAGCTGCAGTTCCGAGTGAAGGAGGTCCGCTTCCACGGCCACATACTGTCCGCGGAGGGCCTCAAGGCTGACCCTGAAAAAGTCAGGGCGGTTCTGGACATGCCAAACCCCACAGACGCAAAAGGGGTCCAGCGGTGTGTCGGATTTGTGAACTATCTGTCCAGATTCATGCCACGCTTGTCAGCGGTATGTGAGCCGCTGAGGAGACTGCTGGACAAGGATGTGATGTGGCACTGGCTGCCCAAACATGATGCCGCCATGAAGGAAATCAAGGCACTGGTCATGGCGGTGCCAGTCCTAAGGTACTATGACGTCCGCAAGCCAGTCACCGTACAGAGCGACTCCAGTCAGGCGGGTCTGGGTTGCTGCTTGCTTCAAGGGGGACAGCCTGTCGCATTCGCCTCCCGGGCATTGACCCAAACAGAGCAAAATTACGCACAGATTGAAAAGGAGTGCCTGAGCATCGTATTCGCCTGCCAACGCTTCCACTACTACCTATATGGGAGGGGTGATGTGACTGCAGAGACCGACCACTGGTGTCCATCTTCACCAAGCCCCTCCTCAGTGCACCAAAGCGCCTTCAGAGCATGCTCCTCACACTTCAGAACTACTGCCTTGTGGTGGTATACAAGCCAGGCCCTGAGATGTACATAAGTGACACGCTCAGCAGAGCCACCACCCCGCCACAGAGAACAGACACACTGTACCAATGTGAAATGGTCTGCAGCATGCAGCAGGAGCAGGGTGACACGGCGGCCATTCAGCAGGCAGACTATTTAAATGTCAGCAGCCAACGCCTGGCACAGATTCGGACACACACTGAGGAGGATGTGTGTCTTCAAACACTTAAGTCTGTCGTGCTGGAGGGATGGCCAGGACACAAAGAGGAGACCCCTGTAGCCGTCAGGGACTACTGGGCCATCAGAGATGAGATAAGTGCACAGGATGGCGTGCTCTTCAGGAGTCAGCGTGTCATCATTCCAAAAGCTATGCGCCCGGAAATGCTGAGACGGATCCACTACAACCACGTGGGGGGCGAGGCGTGCTACAGGCAGGCCCGTGATACACTTTACTGGCCCGGTATGCAAGGGGAAGTCAAGGATTATGTGCAAAAGTGCTCTGTGTGCAATGAGTATGCACACAAACAACAGAAAGAGACTATGATGTCACACACGCTCCCCACACGTCCCTGGCAGCTAGTAAGCATGGATCTGTACAGCTACGCAGCACAGAACTTCTTGCTCGTGGTGGACCATTATTCTGACTTTTGGGAGATCGACCTGCTCCCTGACCTATCAGCTGACACCACGATCCGTAGATGCAAGGCACAGTTTGCACGCTACGGTGTCCCAGACAGGGCCATTTCTGATGGTGGAGGCCAGTTTGCCGGTGGAGAGTTCCGGGCGTTTGCGAGAGAGTGGGGTTTTGAGCATGTCATGTCCTCACTGAGGCACCCAAAGGCTAACGGCAAAGCAGAGTCAGCAGTGAAAATTGTAAAGAGCCTGTGCAGAAGGGCAGACCGTGCCAAAGAGGACCCCTGGAGGGCCATATTGCATTGGAGAAATACGCCCACTGAGGGTATGCATTGCAGCCCAGCACAGCGGCTTATGTCGCGGAGACTGAGAACCCTTCTCCCTGTGGCCGACCAGCTACTGGTGCCTCAGGTCGTCATGGGTGTTCCTGACAAGCTGAAAATTAAACATCAAGCAGCAAAGCTGACATATGACAGATCTGCCAAGGATCTGCCGGAGCTGAACGTCGGCCAGCCCATACGGATGAAGCCACTCCCAGGAGACAGGACGGGCCGATGGAGGAGAGGTGTGTGCCTTCAGCAGTTGGGACTCCGGTCCTATCTGGTCGGTGTGGAGGGGACCACGTATCGGCGCAACAGGGTTGATCTTCGACCAGCAGATGCGGCCCTTCTCCAGCCGTCAGTTCTCCCAGAATCGGCCCCGGAGCAGCCTGCGAGTGGGGGGAGCGCCAGAGAGGTCGTCGGCGTCCCCAAGGACATCACCCCCGGGGTTGTCGCGGTCTTCCCCGCAGACTGGGGATACACCATGCCTTGAGTTACAGGGCCGGGCTTTCTCCCGGAGCGGACGGCTGATTAGACCTCCTGACAGACTTGACCTCTAGGCACACACACACACACACACACACACACACACACACACACACACACACACACACACACACACACACACACACACACACACACACACACACACACACACACACACACACACACACACACACACACACACACACACACACACACACACACACACACACACACACACACACACACACACACACACACACACACACACACACACACACACACACACACACACACACACACACACACACACACACACACACACACACACACACACACACACACACACACACACACACACACACACACACACACGATAAAGATGTGTAAAAAATAAATAAAAAGGAAGTGGAGAGATTGTAAAACAAATGTGATTGATTGTTCTGAGTTTATTGCTGATGTGTTCGGATCTGGCTATTATTGAAGTGTCTCTGCTATGTGCACTATTTGTTGTTGAAATCATTTGATTAATGTTCTGATTGAAGGTCAACAGTTTAATGGCAGTATTGATCCTGTGTTGTTACTTAACAAAAGGAAGGGAGATGTTACAGGGTGGTTTAGGCTAGGTTGCAGCTCCACCCTGTGGACGTATTGTGCCTGTGTTATATATATCTGCCTCACGTAATATATCTCCGTTGTATGATTGCCTGCTCAGTGTGAATACACGGCGTTGAGACACAGCCTGACTTGCCTTGTTTATTAATGCACATACATCTACAAACAGTAGTAACCGCACATGCAGAGCACACAGGGAGCTCCACAAATCATGTGAAACCCAGATTTGGCACAAAAAAGGGGGAATACACGTTTCGCAATTATGCCACATCAAGGTGGAACGCTCTTCCCACAACTGTAAAGGAAAGTAAAACTATACTTACCTTCAAAACCTCTCTTAAAGAGCACCTTCGGGGGAGAGCATTGCAAAACTGGTCCCGGTAATGGTACAAATCTCAACCTGTCGTTCAATGGACAGCTTCCCCCCCCCCCATCTATGTATATACTCGCATTTTAGACTCTGTTACTAACTGTATATCTGTAGACTTGGTATGTCTTAAATGTCCGGTTAGGATGTATTAGAACGAAATCTAAAATGAAAATTGTAAATAAGCATTCTGTATGTAAAAAACCACCTGTATGTAAATTGTAAATAAGCCATCTGTATGTCAAATATGTCTTGTATGTCTTAAATGATATGATGAATTGGAAATGGGGGACCCTGATGTAAACAAGACGAAAGTCTTTCTCTGGTCTAAATCCCCTTAACAATTGTATGTTTTGAGCTGTACTGTACCCAATATACAAGCTGTTAATAAACTTTTCAATCAATCAATCAACAGCACCCGCAGTGAAGATGTTCTCTGCATATCATCCTAGTGCTAGGCGTCTAGTACTAGGAGCAGTAATACAACGATCTAGCGCTACTGCAATCAAACCCTATGTTACCGGGAGCGGGAGCACTGCCCTCACCGGCTGAGTTAATAGTTAAGCTCAACAGCAAGGTGTTAGTCAAGCGGCTGCTGCTAACAATCAAGCGACCAAGTCAGAACACAAATGTTAAGACCAGATAATAGCTTCTAAGAAATAGAAAGTACTTACCTTACTCTCTGCATTTAAACGAAAAACGGGTTTAAAGTATGACACTCTGGGCTTTCCATAGTAAATTGAATGAAGGACACAGCCAAAGCTGGGACTCAAATACTAATGATAGCTCGGGCACAACGCCACAAGCAGAACTTTCAAAAGAGCATAAGGGCAACTTTATGGGAGAGGAAGCGGGAACACTGTCGTCACCAGAAAGTCTGAAGCCAAACCAAAAATAAGACAGCAATCAGGACAACTTGGCTGGGAGAGGGTGCGGGGACACAGCCATCACCAGCAACAAGCTGACACAAACCTGTCTGTCGAGGCTCTGCACAGCGCACAGCAGGCCACAGCTCCTGGAGGACGCGTTAACGACCCATAGCTCCGACTGTCAGTCGCGAAGCTGCACGCGGCCAGCTGCTTGCAGAGCAATCCCTCAGATCAAACGTTCAAACCTGAACGCTGTAGGCTACAAAAATGTAGCCACGGTACCCTCGCGCAGCGAGAAGATGAAAGGAACAGATCCTCTGACGACACGGCTGATAGCCGGTGTCACGTGGGTCACAGGTGACTTTGCATGCGCGGTGATGGACATATCCAGTGCTTAAAGCACCGCCTCTGGCGCAGGGGCGGATCTACCGGGGTGGCATGGGGTGGCAACTGCCACCCTAAACAATAGCCTTGCCACCCCAGTTGGCATCTTTGTTTTGAAAGAAAAGTTGTGGCTCATCGGACATTTATGAGAGAAAATCTCTAATGCCCGAGTGCAAGTGAATGCAGCACAAGACGCGAGTCTTGTAACCCCTCCCCCGGCCCTGGCGCGAGACTGGAAATATGATTGATGGCGAATTCACTTGAACGGGGGGACGGCGCAAAGCGAGAAGCATTTCGGACCCAAGTAGACGGAAGGAATGAGGTAGTTGCGGTCTACAATTACAGAGAAGGTCAAGTTTGGCTGTACTCAGCATTGAATCAAAACGCACTAAAGCTTTGGATCTTAATACGTTTGTGAGGCGTTTTGCTGAACAAAATGGTAATCGCCGCATTCAGCTGTAATAGACGTGCCAACTTGATGCTCTGCTCACGGATGACTCGATGAGCATAACAAACTGTTAAGATGATGACCTTGTATGCGTGTATATATTTTTTTTCTTTGTGGGGGTCTGCCCCCAAAAAACAGTTTTAAGTCCTGAGGAAGTAAAAGCAGACTGTGTGTAAAACTACACTGCCCAGCCAACAGAAAGTAACCACTTTGATTTAACTAGGCCAGTAGGTAAGGACCTTCCACTGGATCATAACTGCAGCGATGTTTTAGCTGAATACACGTTTTTTAACCCTAACTGATGCAGTTCGTCACTTATTTAATGTTTGTTCTTTCTGATGTAAAGTCAAGGTTGTAACTGTATATCAATAATGATATAATTACTTGTTTTTCAAATTTGAAGGAGGGTGAGCAAGCATCTTGATGAACATTCATCATTAACTCCTCCAAAAAATATAGTTTATTCAATAATAAATGAATATGTGAATCATAACAGTGATTGACAGCTGATAGGAATAATATGATTGTTAATAGTATCATATTCATTCAGACAAACATCGATGAGACAGTTAATTAATGTACTTATTGCAGCAGTGCATAGATTTGGTTCCCCTGCTGGTCTAAGATTGAAACAAACTCATTCAGTTATTGTTCAGTTAAAATTCATTAAATTACGTCTGCCACCTTACATATGTAGGCCTATATGTAAGGCTTTACTGATGTGCCACAATAATATCACCTAATGTCATTGAGTTAAAATATTAATATTGTGGCTTTCCAAGTTAACATTGATTGTAGGGGTGTAACGGTTCACAAACATTTCGGTTCGGTTCGTACCTCGGTTTTTAGGTCACGGTTCGGTTCGGTACAGCAGAAAAAATTATCACAACATTAATTTTTTTTAATTTTGTTTTAATTATTATTAAACTGTGAATATTCACTCAAATAAATACAAAATATAATAAAATAAATATTAAGGTGCAGCATGTCGATGAACTGAAATAATCTGTATCTGAACTGTACTGTAGCAGCCAGGTTGACATTAGGACTTGCTTTTCATTGTATTTTCATGTTGTTTAAAGAAAGATGAACTTGTCCACATTGCTTGCCGAAAGGGCAGATCTGCTGGCACTAACCATGTCTCCTGCTGTGGAGAACACCCTCTCTAGGGACAGAGGTAGCAGACACAGCCAGGTAGCGCTTTGCTAACATGGCAACATAAGGATATTTGGCGTTTGTAATAGCTTTGGTTCGGTCTGAACTCTCTGCGAGTGGTGGAGGCTTACATGCTAGCGGGAGTTGGGTTTGCACTTCAGTCTTTTTTCTTTTGGTACTGGTGATATTCACGTTCGGGTGATGCCTTTTCAAATGAGTGTGCAAGTTTGATGTATTGCCAGCCGCGTAACCAATGTTAGTTGAACAATGCCGACAAACAGCTTTGGTTCGGTCCAGCTGTCTTTGTCCGTCATCCTTGTTCGTAACTGCGAAACCAAAAAGTTCCCAAACCGGAGACTTCAATGATGCTGGAGGATTTTCGAGCTCAACTTTATCTGCGTTCACCATTTCGATAGTTCCTCAAATTACTGACTACATTTGAACGCATCCCTGTGACCAGCTCTCATAGTATGCCTCTCGTCCAATGAAATGACTTGGTCGCTCTATGATATATACCTAAGATTACTTCCAGAAAGTTGTTCATGTTCTCAATTTTTTACATTTAACGTTATATTCGTTCGGTACCCTTCGGTTCACACGTGTACCGAACCGAAGGGCCCGTACCGAATAATTTCAGTACGTGTACCGTTACACTGCGATTTAAATCAGCATATACTTCTGCCAGGGGATGCCACCCCTCAAAATCTCCTGCCACCCTCTTGCCACCCCATGAATATTTGTCTAGATCCGCCCCTGCTCTGGCGGTCAATAGGGACGAAATAGAACTGGATACAGCGTGGGAGGCGCCTCATTCATTCCTATGAGAGTTGCTCATTAGCGCATGATGATAAAATGGCCCAACTTTTGAGAGTGAAACGTCACAGATTACCCGGCATGCCTGAGAAGTACCCGTATGTGCACTCATAGAGCATGCGCAACTTTAACCAAAATGCTCGTTCACATCAAGCACGTCAATTTGCGTACACGTAGCACCGTGCGTTCATGACAGCATGGTAATGATTTGTTATTATGATGGCTTGATATTAACGAGGCGGCAGTTAGCAACTAGCGGCTTGCTAGTAATTATGCTAATGTATCATCAATCGTTATGTACTTATATTACGCTGTAACAGGATCTAGTGATATCCAACAGAGCTTCATTTAGCATGAAATAATTATTGCACTGTATATATAGGCCTATATATATACAGTGCAATAAGCTTCTTAGTGCAATAATAAGCTACAGGGATGGTAATCTACGTCGGAAATATTAACTTAATTTAATACAACATTTACGGTACAAGATTTACATCATACAGCCCATGTAGTATAATAATTTACAAATGATGAATTACAGCAAACATGTGCAATATATCCATTATTACAGCTCCGTGGGCAGTAAGGCGACATGGGTCCGTTCTTATTGTGCATCCATGGGTAAAGATAAACACATGTAGTGCTGAACACGTAACTTGAACGTGCCGGGCGGCGCGGTCCCGTGGGTTAGATGCGTGTTCATAATGCAGAGGGAAATAACTCTCAGAATAACGTTATTAGCACATTTTTACAACTTGAGGAACGAATGTTTTTAATAAGGGCTTTTCAAGTGTTCATACTGGGTTGTTTATTTAGTTTAAAAACAATTATCCAACGAGTTACAGACCACTCTTTCCCAATGTAAGTCATTGGGAAAAAGTGTTTCCGGGCCCAGCAACCTAAATGAAGTGTAGTACCGCCGTTTGGCCAGCACGAATATTCTCATCAGACTCCGGCGCACTTCCTGGGGGCTTGGGTCATGTGCGCGTTCGTGTGTGTTGGAGGAGGGGTTCTTCTTCTTCTTCTTCTTCTTCTTCTTCTTCTTCTTCTTCTTCTTCTTCTTCTTCGGTTCGGCTTCTTCGTTGTCTTCTTTTCTTCTTATGTCTGCTTCTCGTATGCTTGGCTTCTTATCGTTCTTCTTCTTCTTCTTCTGATCTGCGGATCTTCTCTTCTTCTTCTTCTTCTCTTCTTCTTCTTCTTCTTCTTCTCGTTCTTCTTCTTCTTCTTCTTCTTCTTCTTCTAGTATGAATCATCACACCATTCCAACTCTTTAATTTATGCTCTAATCCAAATAAAATTAAAATAAATAAATCAATAAAACCATGAAATAAATAAAACAAAAAACCTGACATAAGTGTTCATTATTTTCCTACCCAGTTTCACTCAAATAATTTAAAACAGGGCCTGGGGGGGGGTCTGGTAGCCTCTTACTCCCTCTCCTTTTGTTCCCAAACCACCAACCACACTCCATTCCCTCTCTGCCTCTAAGACTTTAGCCTTTAATTGTTCTCTTTCCGCTTTATAGATGTCACAATGTAACAATATATGTTCTACATCTTCTTTTACTGCACAGTTCGCACACTTGTTACTGTCACTTTTCCCCATGATATACAGCGTACTATTCAACGCTGTGTGATTTATCTGAGTCTAGCCATCATGATTTCCTCCCTTCTGTTTCTTTCTTTATGAATATTAATTGTAATTGTCTTTTGTACTTTGTGATAGTCCTTGCCTTTCTGGTCTTCCTCCCACCTCTTCTGCCAGATCTCCATCCCTTTTTTCTTAATGACTGCTTTTCCTTCTCCTTTACCAAATTTAACTGGTAATGTTATTTGCTTTCGTAGTGCACTTTTTGCTAATTTATCAGCACACTCGTTCCCTTTCACCCCCTCATGTGCAGGCACCCAGCAGAACTGTAGATCTGTGCCGCTTCTGTGCAGTCTTCAATGAGAATGTCTTCTCTAGTAGTTGTTGTTGATTGTATGCTTTGTAATATGGACAATGAATCTGTACATATAACCACCCTATCTGGTCTGACCTCTTCAACCCACTGCAATCCTATTATTACAGAAAGCATTTCTGCTGTATACACTGATAATTGATCAGATGCTCTTTTTAAAATAGATAGTTTAAAGTCTAGGATGTATATGCCAACTCCAACACACTCTTCCTTGTTCTTAGAACCATCTGTATAAATTTGTAGGAAATTGTAGTACTTTTCGTTCAGATATATACTTAATTCCCACTTCATTTATTTGCCACTCTTTTTTCCTTTCTACAATACTCATATCTATTTTAGCTTTTGGGAACAACCATGGGGGAACACTGCTAAATGGGATTGCTTTGGCAAACGTGATATTCTCCACTCCATATGCCCTCGTTCTTTCCTTACTTGTCCAGCCAAACCCACGTCCCCGGAATTTTGTATATTCCCAGCAATTCTGTAATATTCTGTTTGTGATATGTTCCTCTCCACTTCCTTGTAGCCTGACCCAGTATGACAAAGCAAGTTTCTCTCTTCTGATCTCCAGCGCTGTCTCTCCTGCTTCTATCAGAACTGCATTGATAGGGGATGACTTTATCGCTCCAATACACAGCCGCAATGCTTTATATTGTATTCTATCTATTTTTAAAAGCGATGTTTTTGCTGCTGCTCCATACACTATACAACCATAGTCTATTGTGGACCTCATAATTGATCTGTAAATGTCTATTAATGCTTGTTTATCTGCGCCCCAGTTGCATCCAGCTACAGCTCGCAATACATTTAATACTTTTTTGCATTTTGTTTCCACTTGATTAATATGCATTTTCCATGTGTATTTGCCATCAAACCACAGTCCTAGGTATTTGAACTCATTCACCTTTGTCATTGGACGATCATATAGTGTTAGCTGTTGGCCATCAATCTTGCATTTGTTTGTAAATACCCTGTAGCATGACTTGCTTTCTGACATTTTGAATTCCCCAGTTATATGACCACCTCTCCACTTTTTTAATCGCTCTAGCTATATTCTCCATTACGTATGGGGCATTTCTTCCTCTCATCCAAATAGCCCCATCATCTGCGTACAGAGCCGATTGTATGCATGTGTCTAAGCATGTAAATATATCATTAATCATGACGTTAAATAATATTGGACTGACTGCACTCCCTTGGGGGATACCATTTTCTATTTCAAAATAATTGGAAATATCTGCTCCTCCAACCTTTACTCTAAATGTCCTGTCTGTTAAAAAGGCCCTTACCCAATTGTACATTATCCCTCCAATACCCATTCTACTCAATTTGATCAGTAACCCATCCCTCCACATAGAGTCATACGCCTTTTCAATGTCAAAGTACACTATTGCCATTATCTCTTTCATTTTCAATGTTTTTTTCCACATCGTTACTCACTCTTACTAAAGCATCTATTGTGGACCGCCCTTTACGAAATCCGCTCTGAAAACTACTCAGCAGCCCTTTCTGTTCCAGTACATGTGAGAGCGGACAATGGTCTTTTCCATCCATTTACATAGGTGTGATGTAAGAGCTATTGGTCTGTAGTTACTAGGGTTAGCTGTATCTTTCCCTGGTTTATTGAATGGTAGCACGATTGCTGTTTTCCACACACTTGGCATATCTCCTTCTCTCCAGATTTTATTGAAAAGACTCAGCACCATTTCCATAGTTTCTATAGGTAACTGTCTAAACATAGCATAACATAGCTGGTCTTGTCCTGGGGCTGTATATCCTGTACCTTGTAAGGCTATTTTGAGTTCTGACATTGTAAATTCCACATCCAGAGCTGACCTATTATCCTGTCTCTTCTCCTTCACGTTTTCATTCTCTGCTAATAACTGCTGTTTTTGCTGCCTATGAATATCACTGAGATGCTCCCCACTATGTACTGCTGCAAGTGTCCTTCCTAACATATCTGCCTTCTCTTTATCTGTCACTGCCAGTCTCTCCCCATCAACCAAAGCTGGAATTTTAATGGATTTCCTTTTCCCACTCATCCGCTTAAACATGGACCAGACATCACCTAATTTAACTCCTCTGCCAATGGTAGAACAAAATTCTTTCCATGTTCTCTTTTTTGTATATTTTATTGTCCTTCGAGCAGCTGCCCTTTTCCTTTGAAACTCTATAACTGTCACGGTGTGTGAAGCAGGTAGGACCCAAATGCAGATCAAAGTGAGAATTCCTTTATTTCAAGGCTAAGTACAAAGACAAAACAGAACACTCACCGACGAACTAGTCATGACAAAAGACGAACCGACAAAGACAGACAGAAAAACCAGAACTTAAATACACACAAGACTAATCACAGAAACAAGACACAGGTGAGGAGGGAGGAGAAAACACAGGGACACCAGGTGAACACAATCGGGTAAATTAGACACACCAGGGAAACTAACGACCGGGAACCACAGACAGATTTAAACAAGACACAACGCAGACAGAAACAGGCAAGACAGGAAGTGAAGACCTTTCAACATAAAACATGAAACAAGACAAGACACCATAAAGACAGATCGTGACAGTACCCCCCCCACAAAAGTCCAAAACCTCAAGCAGGGTGGGTGGAGGGGGTCCGGAGGAGGGACTGAGCTGACCGCCCAGAGGCACAGCAGAGGACCAGGACTGTTGTGTGCATTGAAATCACCACACCAAACTTCCTTCCTATGTTTATTGCCTGCTATTTCTTTAAATATATCAGTGGTTAGATTTTCACATGGGTTGTATAAATTGATTATCCTAATGTTATCTTGTTTCCTAGGGTTGCAAATTTCCACTATAATACACTGTATATCATCAGGAGATTGCACCTCCCTGTGCGCCACACCATCTTTGAGAACCGTGGCACACCCTCCACCATTTTGACTATTAGCTCTATCATGCCTTATACAGCTAAATCCTGGAATGACAAAGTCTAATTGAGGTCGTAACCAGGTTTCTTGCACACATATTACCTCAGGGACTACCTCTAGCTCATATATATATTTCTTGAATTCTTGACCATTAGCTATGAGGCTTCTTGCGTTCCACTGTAGTATGTGCAGAACCATGATTAAGGATCTAACCCTCATCCTGATTTTCATTTTCCCCAACTCCATTTATAGCTAACATTGCATGTATCTGATCTGCTTTAATATCTTTCATGTCTAGGAATTTCCCAGCTGCCTCCACAATGGCTTTGATTCTATCACTTTTCTTTTTTAACTGTAATGCAACATTTACAGTATGGCATATGAATACCACAAAATTCACCTTTTTCACTCCTAGAACATCATCATCCTCTTTACTCTTGGTGGCGCTGTGGGGTTGGATTTGAAGATTACTTTTTGGTGTGTTCCTGCCATTTTGTATTGTACTGCTCTGCTCCATTCCACTAGGGGTCTTATTGATTGCTATTGTTCCCCTTACTTTCTTTATTGCTTCTGCGTATGAAACTTTGTTTGTAATCTTAACCCTCTGCACCTCTCTGGCCTCTCTCTGCACTTCACATCCTCCAAACGCAGCACTGTGATCTCCTCCGCAGTTACAACATTTAACCTTTGCATCCTTTTCAACATTTTCCATACTCATGTTGTCCTCCGCATCTCGCACACCTTAGCTGTCCTTTACACTGCTGCGCTGTGTGCCCCATTCATTGACATGCGTAGCACCTGAGAGGTTTGGGAATGTACTCCCTAACAATGAAGTTCAGATATCCCATTTGTACTGCCTTAGGTAATGTTCTCTCAAACTGAATGAGAACTGATAATGTTTCTTTGAGTGTGCCATCCTGTTTGCTTTTAAGCCTTGTGACTTCCACTACTTTGCCTCCTTTTAATTCACTTTTAACATCTTCCACTGACATGTCCAATGGTAGGCCTACTCCTGATATTACTTCTCTCAGTTTTGCCATTGCTCCTGGGACATGCGCCTTCATTTTCTCCCCATTCAGTGAGTTCATTCCCAGTATCTTTTCCTGCTGCTGTTTGTTATTGGCATGTATCAAAACTCGCTTGTTGTTCATGAATTTAGCAAATTTAATTTTTCCAATCTCTTTTTCAATTGCTTTGGTAAGTTTAATCGGGTGGTAATGCCCACCATCCTGATTGAATTCTATTACAACTTTCCACTCGTGTTCTAGTTCTTTATTCAACATTGCTTGGCTGACACTTTGACTGATTTTTGATGTTTTGCTTTGATTAGCCTTGTCTGCTTCACCCGACCAATCCGACCAACTTCTAGCTCTTACTGAACTATCTCTTTCTCTCAAAGATCTTTTCTTCCTCGCAGCTTTGGATATCATCCATTCCATATGGTTTCTTTGGCTACCATCTGAGCTGGTTGACATGATGAAACAGTCAATGTACAGTTTATGCAAATCGCCAAAATAACAGTCCAATGCTACCGTTTCTGTATGTATCCGAGTTTTCCGATTCTCTCTGAGCTTTCTGTCACGCGTCTCCGACTTCACTTCCTTCCGGCGTCGCCGACTCGACTTCAGACCGAGGAGGGGCTCTGTAAGGAAGTCTGAAGGAAGGGGCAGATTTTTTCCGGTTGTGTACTTTCAAATTCTAGCGCACTCGAGCTGGTTTTCTCTAAAATTACCTACCCCCACCTTTAATGTAATGTAGCCTATGTATGTTGTAAATGTATGTATGTTGGTAAAATGTAAATTCATTAGAATTCACCAACAGAATATCCCTTGAGTTGCAGCTGTTAAAAGCCAAGGAAATCCATATGATCAGCATGCTTTAATTGGATTCAATGTTTTTTCAGAAAATATAATTTGTTTTCTTGCCTATAATTATTCAGATTTACAAAGCTCACTTAAAAAATGAAACTTGGACTAAGAACCAGTGGTTTTTAAAATACATCTAGTAAAGGACTTCACTTTGTCAAGCCATAACTTGGGAACAAAATGTTCCTTCATTAACATCTGCACAAAGCAACACCTTCTTGCTAGCTATGGCCCTGTAATTATAGTTAGACTTATGTCATAGGAGTATTTGATGTTTGGACAGACTGAAGGAAGGATAATAGTGGTGTTTACATTTTTACTTGGTGTCCAGAGACAGAAAAAGATGAATAGGCTACTACATCGTAAATGACAGGATACTACACTTTATTGTTCCTTATGTTGGAATATGATTTCAGTATAGAAAGACATTACACAGAACAATATGCAAAAATAAACACATGAAACAGTCTTGGCAAAAATTGCACCAGCTTAAAAGTGCAAAGCTCAGCCGTCCTAATTATATACATAGAAACCTAAAAGATAATTATGAACATATTTACATTCGATCTAAATGCATTAGAGTTCAAGGAGTTATTCTTCAAAATGAATCTAACTTACTGAAATATGATTTGAAATTGCAATCAGATATATCAGAAGCCTGATTGATTTTACTCAGCGGCAGGTTTTTCGTGAGTTTCGATGTGCACTTTCAGATTGGGGGCAAACCTGTACCTCATACCACAAATATGGCAGCCATACGGCCCTCTCTCCTGTATGTGTGGTTCTATGTCTGGTCATCTGTCCGCTTGGCCAAAACGTTTACCACAAATATCACATTCATAGGTTTTTCTCCTGAATGGTATCTCATGTGTGTTTTAAGATGACTGCTAGTATTAAAAAGTTTGCCACACAGGCCACATTGATACGGTTTTTCTCCAGAGTGACTTCTTTTATGAATTGTAAGGTTCTGGCTCTGACTGAATGCTTTTCCACAAACATCACAGTGATAGGGTTTCTCCCCAGAATGGGTCCCTCACATGCACAATCAGATGCTCTCTCTTCGATAAAAGTCTTGCCACATTCTTGACAGACATACTCTTTTATGCTTATGCTTCCGTGTATTCTTTCATGCAGCCGGAGACAACGCATATTGGCAAAAAATCTTGCCACAAACCTCACAAAAACATGTTTCGTTGTGACAATCTTTAACATGAATGATCAGGTCCTGTGTAGACTGCAATGTCATCCCACAAGCAGTGCAGTCAAAATTGTTCTCATGTGTTTTTTATGTGCTTCATCAAAGAGCCAATATACTGGAATCCCTTGCCACAAAAATGACAAAAGCTGCGACCCTTTTCACTTTTAGCTTTGTTCTTCTCACTAGGCATTTCACTTTGTCCTTTGCTTTTATTTGTGTTGGTCTGTTCTCCTTTGTTGTTCACTGACTCCTCATCCCTGTCACTGTTCTCACTCTCAGCCGCCGAGCAGCCTGAAGAAACTGGCTTCCAGTTCATATGATATTTCTCCCTCTTGCAGATCTTGCTCACTTTTCACAATTACAGAAGAAGGGAAATAATTGTCCTGTGTTTGACCGTCATCCCAAAGTTCCTCCTGCCTTCTTTTATCTCTGGCAGCTCAAAGTCTGACTGAACCGAGCATTAGTTCCAGTCATTATTGTCCAGATCTGCACTTGTTTGAGAGGGTCCTGGGATCAGCAGCATTAAAATGTGACTCTTTCTGGCTTCTGGTTTGAGGGTCCTGGGTTCTCCTGCAGCAGTGAGGCATCACACTCGTCTTCTTCACTTTCCACTGTGCTGCTGGTCAGTGAACGCTCTGCAGCTGCAAGAAAAAGGTGACCAAATTACCCAACATGTTATGTTTCCATTTATAGTAGGGTTTGAACAATTTTCTTGAGAAAAATAAGTATATATATATTATAGGTTTTGATTATAATTATTGATGCAGTAATGTGTGTATCACAGCTGGTAAAGGTGGAGCTAATTTGACAATGACTGTGTAAGGTAGCTTGTGGATTTACTCCAGGTGTAACTAAAGTCTTATTTAAGTGTTGATTCAAATTCATATCATTAATCCAAATCTGCAAAGTAACTAAAGGTATAAATGGGATCTTAGATCTTTGGATCATTAGATCTTAGAACAGCAAACTCCCTTGGAATTTTTTAATTAAAAGACCTATCTTTTAATTTTGGGTAATTTGAGTGGTATCACTCTTCATGTTTGATTGTTTTGTGATCCAACTCTTTCTGTTTATTTTGACAAGTTTACAAATTTTTTTTTTTTTACAACTTTTTAATTATGTTCCTTACTCTTTATTTATACTCATTGTTATTATGTATCTTGCTCTGTAAAAGCACTTCTGCATCCTCGCTGAAAGGTGTTATAGAAAAAAATAAAGTTTATAAAATAGATTAGTGGAGTAAAAAGTACACTATTTACCTCTGAATTGTAGTGGGGTACAAAAGTAGCCAACAATTGAACCACTCAAGTAAAGTACAGGTCCCACAAAATGGTACTTAAGTACAGTAATCGAGTACATTTACTTAGTTACTTGATACCACTAAATTATGAGTCCCAAACCTGGTTTCTTCCGCAGATCCAGCGGTGGTGGCGAAACTTTCAGCCTCCTCTTCACACAGGTCGGAACCACCGTCCGCTAAACAAAGCTAACTTTATGGTTTTCTCCACTTCTCCGAGGATATCCTCTGCGGCTCTGTACAGCCGCTGATGACCAAACAGCCTCAGCTTAATCAGTGCTGTGTCCATGTCTCCAGATGTAATGATGGCACAATAATATTACCAATAGTATCAGAAATAAGGAAGATAAACGTAGCTAACCTAGCTTCAACCATAGAAGTATTAAGAAAAAGCTCGAACGGTCGCTTCTTCTTCTTTTCCAGTCGTCGGCTAGCGAACCAACTTTAAAGTAGCATACCGCCATCTAGTGTGTCGGCGTGTGAAGGATGGGAGGAGAAATCACATCTGGATTATATAACTAACCATAGCTTACTTAATGTGTCTATTAATGTCATTCTTATTATTTCTTTGACAATTCTCTTATTACATACAGTACATTATTAATGGTCTGTTTGGTTGAACTTAGAGTTACATCTCTTCAAGGTGACAGATTTGATTGACTTTCCCCCATTGTTTATGTATAGTATGGATTGAACACTTTTATGCCTTGATCGTGCTATGAATACCTTCATTTCTGCGGTGGTAGTTATCTTCCTTTAAACTGTTAACCTGTATGTAGGAGTTATAGCAGACAAATTAAAAATGATAATTGGGATTATAGCGAAGGAAAAACAACATACTTACATTTTGACAAGTGACAATAAACCACCAACAAACCAAGAATTTAATTTTATGAAAGTGCCATTTATTGACATTTTATATAGGTTTCTAACTACCCCATAAAAAAACCGGCACAATGCCATTGCATTAAATATAACAGACATATGAGCAGTAAAGCAATACACTCACTATGTCATCGCTGTATTGGGTCAATATTGTATGTACATTAAGGTCTCCTATCATGCAAAATGCACTTTTTAATGTCCTTGTGTGTAATGTGGGCCCTGGTGTAGCAGGGGGTACTCACAAAGTGTCAGAAACAAAACCCTCTCTTTTCCTC